>NC_056737.1:415849082-416029082 GCF_019279795.1 Protopterus annectens | reverse complement strand
TTTTCTTTCCAAGTTCAGACTCCAGTTTGTTTGCGTTTGGAGAACATTGGTGTTTAATACAGAAAATAATGAAAATGACTTAATAAAAATTACGACGGTGAAGATGGAAATGATTTCAAGCCTTCATTATAGAATAATGAGGAGTGATTATATTCCTCATTTTTCAGAAAAATGATTAGTACCCTTTATACTACTCTACAAAATGAGATGTTAATGAGTATGTTGCTGTTGCGGACATGTAAGTGGATCGTAACTAAAGAAAATGGTGTCTTGAAACATTGATAGTCTGAAACTAGAATGTAACAGTGTTTTAATTTCTGTATAACTTTTTAAGGGAGGGGTGACTCATTAGTGCAGGTATTCCAAGTAGGATTCCACTCTTGTGTGTCATTATGCATCCATTTACTTGATGACCAGTGATGTTTTCTGATTCATTGGAAAGCTATACTGTGAGATGCAGTATATAACTCGGACTTCATGTAACAGAGAATTAACATATGTACCCATGTCTTGTAGGGTTGGGTCATGCACGGGAATTTGGGATGAGCGTTTAAGACAAAAATGTAGAGGGTATAATACCACAGTAACTTGACTGTTGTCTATGAGAGAAGGTAAAATTACATCTTTCATTTCCCTGATACTCCAGGAATTACCTGTCCATGGCTTGGTCCTTCTAAAGTAGAAGATAAGACTAAGCACAAACAAACAGCGTAGACTTTTCTCTAAAACATAGTTTTCCAGGGGAGAGAAGAAACAAGGATGGAGACATAGGTCTAGGTCCTGGTCTTTCAGCAATAACGATCTGCAACAGTCATTGCTGGACAAAGCTGCTTCCATGCTCCCCTTCCCAACTCTTGGGGGGGGGGTTGATTCTTCTTCAAAAAACAGTGGCTTTACCGGACATTTGTCAGATGATTAAGGGATGTAATAGATGCTAGCTAAAGCGTGGACTTTACTGAGCAATCATCTTTTGAAGGCATCGTTTTCTACACCAAAAGACCATTTACATCATGCACTAGCCAATAGTTATGGACTGCAAAGCAATCCAAAGAATCTCTTCTGTAGAAAAGGAAAGGAATATTACTCCTCCCTGTTTCGCTTGGACCATTGCTGGCCCATTCTTAAACTGTTACATTTCAACAAATATGCTGCAGTAAAAATATGTTTGCTGTGCATTTGTGTATGTGTGTGAGCATGTGTGTTTTTCATCCAGTGTGGGGCTATGGTAATTTGATAGTGGTGGGTTTATTCACTTGATTGCATAGTATTACCCCTTAGTAGTTCTTACATGCAGTAGTTCTATACCTGTCATTCTGGTGGATAATTAGTAGAGGAACTTTATACTGTGTTAGGTGTTATACTGTGTTAGGTGTTAGACTAGAAAGAAGAAAATTTTGGTAACATACTTATGGAGCAAAAAAAAAAAACAGCACAGGATGGAGTAAGTTATGCAGTCCTTTACTGCTGAGATATTTTCAGATAGTTAGGCCATCATGGGACTTAGAGGTCCCCCTACTGCAAAGTACAAGAAGACTGACATTAACCTACAGCACACCTCATTTGTATTATGAATGCTGTACAACAGCAAGCCTTCTTTTCAAACATATACAGCTATGGTGGCTTCCCTAACTCAACTGTGCTTTTTTGCTTTCCTTCTTCAGGGTGTAACTTCCAAAAATATATTTACAGGACTAGATCCTGGCATTTACGTCTGTTAACCTCTGTTCTGATGGTTCCCTTTTAACTGCCTCTTTCTACATCTAGTCAGTTGACCAGCTTCTGAGCTTTGCAGTATTTATGGCTTTATCCACGAACCCTTTTAAACTATTTACTACCCTTCTGTGATGTACAGTATTAGAAATTCCGATGGAATCCAGGTGCAACGTGTCCACAGGGTTTCATCATTAATTGCTATAAACATGACTGCGAAAAGGCATTCACCAAAACAATCATTTCAGCAGATGTTTGACTGCAAGTCAGTGAAGAAATTTGTCAGCTAGCACTTATATTTTGTATCAGAAAATATGTAATATAGCACTTGAGTACAGAGGATATTGGAAGATTGCACTCCCTATCCTATTTTCACATTTTATTAAGGGCCTACTATGCCCAGCCAAGTTCCAAGACATTTTCCTTTATATCCATTCACACTAAACTGTTGACATGGGTATATAAAAGGGTCACTTCAGCAGTACTCACTGCAGAATTAGTTTTTCACAAATACACACAATACTTAAATTGACAGCAATGTTTTTCTACAGGAGAAACCTCACCTGAACTCCCCATGTTGCACCAAGAAAAAGCAATAATTAAAAAAAAACAAACAAAAAAAAAACAACTTGTTGCACTTTCTCTGAGGTGTACTGCTCTTACAAAATGAATGATAATTCATTAATGAACAGAAACACAATGCTACAATATGTGAGAAGCATAAAAAATGAAAAAAAAAAACATTTTGCAGTAGCATCCTAACTTGAGTAACCAAAAGTGGGTAACTCACTGTTGAGTACATGAAAGTAAACCTTTATTAATTATTCATCTATTTTAATAATATAGCCTGTTATAGACTATTCTGTTACACCATTCAAAGCCTCTAATTTATATATAAGTTGTGCATATGTTTCAAAAATATGGCAAAATCAACTTAATGTTACTGTTTTGCATTTATATATATTTCTGGAACATCCTTCCTTGCTGCAAAATGTTTCCATAATTTCTTTTTTCTACATTGTACTAATAAAATATCAGTTGAGGTTGTCCTATAATGTAAAACAAATGTCTAGCATTTATATTTTATGGACTGTAAATACTCATTGTGGAGCTTTTCTCCCCAGGTCTCTGCTAAAAAGGAGCTTTGGCCCAGTCAAATTTCCTGATAAACAACTGAAAATAAACATTTTGTAGTTTGAATATTGGTTTTGTCATGCTGTATTAGTTTTATTGTTTGTAATGCTTTATTTATGTGCCCAGTTTTAAAGTCTCTGTGGTCATAAGCAAGTTTTACCTGTTTTTGCTGTGACTCTGGTATTTTGCTGTACCTATTTCTGTAGAATAGGTCATTAACTAAGTATTTTCACTGTGATAACACTGAAGAAGAAGTGGATGCAATACAGCTGAAGGCCTTGGACGTGGTTGGGATGTCACAGTTAATGCTTCTTTTCAGTGTTGTGAGGATACCGAGGACAGTGCTTCTGAGTTGGCAGTTCCATTTTCACAAAAGGAGCACTTCATGGTGTGCTGTCATTACAGATGAAACACACACTGCAGTGTTCTAAGGAAAACCTATACTACAGTGTTGGATAGAAGATTTTGTCCAGAAGTTATACCTTTGCTTTAGGGTGAACATTGTGGAAGCCATCGGCCATCCTGGTTATGGAACAGTGAAGTATCTCTTAGTTCTCATGCAGATTTTGGCAGGGGTTTGTGACTGGCTATTTAGGATGTTTTCAGATTTGTTTACGTATTCATTGGGGTCTATTATTTGAGTGAGAATGGATGTTTGTGTGGCAGAAAAATTACATCAGTGAATCTAAAAAGAGGTCGGTCTTGCATCATTATTTTTAGCAGGCAATAAAGAACACACTTGTAAGAACTCTTCTCTGTGAGGCAGCAAGGATAAAAATCTGAAAGAGATGATGGGGACACCCTGCAGTGATATAATCCAGATGTAGACTTTTTGTGTTGTGATAAATGAACCCCCTTAGCTGTGTCATACAAATATAAATTTGTTTGTGCTGTGGTAACTGAACACTGCAGCGGTGTCATCCAGATGTAGATTTTTTTGTGTTGTGATAAATGAACACTGTAGCCGTATCATCTGGATGAAGATTTTTTTGTGTTGCAATAAATGAATGCTGCAGTAGTATCATCTAGGTGTACATTTTTTCTGTTTTTTTGATAAATAAACCTTACAGATGTAGATTGTGTTGTGATAAATGAAAACTGCACTGGTATTACTGTAGTGTTTTTGTTCTGTGATAAATAAACCGTGCATCAGTGTCATCCAGATGTAGATTTTGTGTGTGTATTTGTGTGTGTGTTGCGATAAGTGAATACTGCAGCAGTATCATCCAGATGTAGATTTTTATGTTGTGATAAAGTGGCTTATTCTATACTAGCAGTTCTTACAGGACCTTCAGGATAGGTATGGCGTGATGTGCAGCAATGTTTAACTGGAATATTTCTCTCTGAACTTTTTGTGGGCAGCCACGGTGGTGCAGTGGTTAGCTTTGCTGCCTCACAGCAAGAGATTCTGTGGTTCGATCCTTGGCAGAGGTGCTTTCTGTGCTGAGTCTGCATGCCCTCCCTGTGGTCACATAGGGTTTCCTCCTGGTGCTCCGGTTTCCTCCCACATCCCAAAGACATGCTGTAGGTGGATTGGACACTCTAAATTGGCCCTAGGCGTGAGTGTATGTGTGTGTGCCTTCTTTGGAATGTTGGGCGCCGGGCTGGCAACTTGACACCGTAAAACTCCACTGCCAATCACAGGTGATCCGCTGTGGGACCCCTAAGCAGGAAAAGCCGAAAGAAAAAGAAGATTTCTCTCTGAACTTTTTGAAATAAAAAAAAATAAACATTCTTTGACATCTGGCAAATCAAAAGTACAGTTTTGTACCTACCATAAATGTAGATGTTCGAGGATCTCCATTACTGCAGTCCTTACATATGGGTAGTCTGCTGTCCACAATCGGCCCGAATACCAAAGGGCTAGAACCGGCGTTGGTCATCGGCGCCCCAAACTGACGTCAGTACGTGCCAGTACAAATGCGCATGACCGACGCCATATCCTCAGTCTTTCTTGCCTCAGACGTCAGAATGCAAAAAACACCACCCAAAACCCAACCTAAAAAAGAAAAGGGGGAAGGAGGGAGGGAAAATTGGACTGCAGCAATGGAGATCCTCGAATATCTACATTTATGGTAGGTACAAAACTGTACTATGTTCTTCGTCTCCCATTGCTGCAGTCCTTACATATGGGTAGAATCCCAGAGCAACGGAAAAAAGGGAGGCTGGCTAACTAAATAGCATTAGGAGCTGCTAACATGCCCTGTAAGATTGCAGTGGCAAACCCAGCCCTAGACCTAGAATAAAGAGGTAAATGATAATGCTTTGTAAAGGTATGTACAGAACTCCAAGTAGCTGCCTCTAAAATGTCTTTAGTAGCTACCCCTCTCAAAAAAGCAGTAGAGGTGGCCGTAGCCCTAGTAGAATGAGGCCTGATCCCAACTGGAACATCCTTTCCATGATGAGAGTAACAAAAAGTAATACAATGGCCAATCCACTTGGAAATAGTTTGTTTCGAGACAGCTTTCCCCTGTGAAGTCAAAGCAAAAGAAACAAATAATTGTTGAGATCTTCTGAACTCTTTGGTCCTGCTCAAATAATACCTCAACTGCCTATGTACATCCAAAGAATGCAAAACTTTTTCCCCTTTATTTTGGGGGTTAGCATAAAAAGTAGGCAAATGTATAGATTGGTTCAATGCCACATTAGAAATCACTTTAGGCAAAAAAGTAGGATTAGTACGTAAGGAAACTCTGTCCTTGTGAAAAATCAGAAAAGGTTCCACTGCCATGAGGGCCTGTAATTCAGATACCCGTCTAGCAGAAGTAACAGCCAACAAAAAAGCAGTCTTCCAAGACAAGAACTTCAATTCAGCTGTAGCTGCAGGTTCAAAAGGAGGCAGAGTCAGCTTTTCTAAAACAAAATTAAGATCCCAGGCAGGAGTAGGAGCTCTACGTGGGGGTCTGATATTCTTTGCCCCTCTAAGAAACTGTTTAACCAATGGATGTGAAAACAAAGGAGGGTCACAATCATAGTGAGCAGAAATAGCTGCAGCATGCAACTTTATAGAAGAGAAGGACAAACCCTTGTCCAATAAAACAGTCAAATATTGCAATGTACAACTCAAATTAGGCAATTTAACATCAAAGCCTTTAGCTGAACCCCAAAGAAAAAATCTCTTCCATTTATCAGCATAAACCTTTCGAGTACTAGGTCGCCTGGCTTCCAAAATAACATCCAAAACTTGTTGAGGAAGCTGAAGGCCCTCCTTCTTTAAAACAGAATGCGCCAGGCTGTCAGGTGTAGGGATTTCACCCTGACATTGAGAAAATGATTGTTTTCCTGAGTCAATAAGTGAGGAATCTGTGGTAATGGCCAAGGTGTCCCATGAATTAAGCTCCTCAACAGAGGGTACCAATGCTGACGAGGCCAATCCGGTGCTATAAGGATCATGCAAGGTTTGTCCCTCCTGACTTTCAACAGTACCTTTGGAAGAAGAGGCAAAGGAGGAAAAGCATACACGTGAAGGTTGCTCCAACTGAAGGATAGTGCATCTATTTTCCAGGCTTGTGGATGAAACAGCCTTGTGCAAAACAGAGGCAGTTGGAAATTCAGAGGAGAAGCGAACAGATCTATGTCTGGAATTCCCCAAGCCATGGTCAACTGAAGAAATACCTGAGGGTCCAACTTCCATTCGTGAGGATCCACAATCTGTCTGCTCAGAACATCTGCTAAAGAATTTTGTGCACCTGGCAGAAACTGTGCTCGAAGAGTGATGTGCAGATTTAAAGCAGTTTCCCATAACAGCATTGCTTGTCTGCAAAGAGGGTAAGAATGAGTTCCCCCCTGCTTGTTGATGTACCACATGACAGTTGTGTTGTCTGTTCGAATCAACACCAGTCCTGGTTGAAGTAGGTCCTTGAATGCTTCCAAAGCAAATTGAACTGCCAGCATCTCTTTCATATTGATATGCAAGTGAAGTAGCTCTGGGGGCCAAAGGTCTTGAATCCATTTTCCTTTGAAATGAGCTCCCCAGGCTGACTCCGAGGTGTCTGTCGTTAATATCTGACTTGCCTCTGGTTGGGTCACAGAGAGTCCCTTGTTTAGGTGACATTCCTGAGCCCACCACACAAATTCTTTCTGAATGCAAGGTATAATCCGAATGACAGTGTCGAAATCGTGGCTGTGTTGAGTCCAAACGCTTTTGAGATACCATTGTAGCTTCCTCATATGCAGTTTGGCATTGGGAAGTACTAGAATGCAAGATGCCATGAACCCCAAGGCTTGAAGGACTGTCCTTGCAGTCAGCCTGGACATTACTGATAGCTGTTGGAAGTATAGGTGAAGATTTCTTTGTTTGTCCGGGGTAAGAAATGCCATCTGAGCAGCTGTATTCAGTCTTACACCCAGAAAACACATCTCTTGTGAGGGTACTAGACTGGACTTTATTTCGTTCACAGAATACCCTAGGCATCTGAAAACTGTCATTACATACTGTAGATGTTGAAGAAGTTCGTGCTTGCCTTGAGCCAGAATTAAACAGTCGTCCAGATAAGGATAAATTTGAATTCCTTTTAGTCTGAGAAAAGCTATTACTGGAGCCAGGACTTTTGTGAATACCCTGGGCGCAGTAGACAAGCCAAAGGGCAATGCAGAGAACTGATAATGCAAATTCCCATTCCGAAATCTCAGGAATTTCCTGCAACTGGGCCTGATAGGAATGTGAAGATAGGCCTCTTTGAGATCCAAAGTCACCATCCAGTGATCTCTGCCCAGCATAGGTAACAGCTGTTGTAGTGTTAACATCTTGAATTTTGGAATTTCCAGAAAGGTGTTTAGAATGGACAAATCCAGAATTGGTCTCCAAGTATTTCCTTTCTTTGGCACTAAGAAAAGACGGGAATAAAACCCTGTGCCTCTTTCCGCAGAAGAGACTTCCTGTATTGCTCCCAACTGAAGCAGAGAAGAAATTTGTGCCTGTGCTTCCAGTCTTTGCTGATGAGGCACATCTGGCATACCTTTGAAAGGAGGGAATGTGTGAAAATAAAATTTGTAGCCTCGATTTATTATGTCCAATACCCATTTGTCTTGGGTAACCAAATGCCAATTCCTTTTGAAAAGTCCCAGTTTTCCTCCTAGAGGAGCTGCCAGCAAAGCAGAGTCCGGCAGCTGAAGACACAGGTCATTGGGTCTGTTTCCGAAAGGACTGACCCCTGCCCTCCCCAGCAGAAGGGGTAGAAGAACTCAAAGTCCTAGTAGTAACATGGCCCTGAGAGGAAGCCCTACCTCACCTCGACCTGCCCCTAGATTGAAAATCCGAAGAGGGGAAAGACCATCCCTTAGTAGGCCAATTCCTACTGAACTTAGGGGGCTGAACCTGTAAAAAGTCCTTAACTGTCTGCATAGATTTAGCTTTTTCCTCCATTTTTTTCAAAACTGATTCTACTGGAGGGCCAAAAAGAACATCAGATTGCAGAGGAGCATCCATAATTCGAGCCTTAACATGCTCTGACAAGGTCTGATCTTTAAGCCAGGCATGCCTGCGAACAACTGAACTAGTAGCAGCCACCCTGGAAGAAGCTTGTAAAGCATCAAAACCACACTGCAAAGAATGCTTACCAACCTGGTCAGAAGCATGCACTAAATCCTGAAGCTCCTTACAATCAATACCTTCAGCTAAAGCATCTACTTTACATTTCAATTGACCCAGCAAATAATTTTGATACCTGAGCATATGAAACTGACAATTTAAAGCTCTCATAGCCAAAGTAGAAGAGGTATACAGTTTTTTACCCCACCTATCCAGGGCCCTAGCATCCTTGTCCAGAGGAACTGGATTCTTAACCACAGAAGCCCTAACACCTTTGGGGCCTTGAGAAATAGTTTCTGGATCAGCCCTAGGACTCTTATATAAGTACTTGTGAGCTTCCAGAACCCTGTAGTATCTATCTGGTTTAACCAGGGCAGGAGGCAGAGAATCTGGGTTAAGGGCAGCCTCAGAAAATACATCCTGAACAACATCCAGTACAGGGGGAATAGCCAAGGGCCTATGCTGAGGCAAAAACAAGAATTCTCTTAGCCTTTTACGAGAATCAGAATAATCCTGGCCTTCCCATTTGAAATGTTCCCTCATGGAATGCAAAGTCTCAGAGAAAGAAAAATCTTCTGGAGGGGACGCAGAGGGAGTAGTGTCCTCAGCCTCCGAATCAGAATAGGGAGGGAAATCCTGAAGTTCTTCCACAGAGGAATCTGACTCATTGGAAGACTGAACCAAACCCTCCAACTCTGTCTCTACCCTGGGCCTCTTTTCAGGGGGGGGGGCATAGAACCCCTAATTAAAGAAATCAAATCTTCAGCCATCTTTAACATGTGCTTCCTAGGAGCTGGACCCTGGGGACTAACACCAGCAGGGGCAGACTTAGACTTAGAATGACTTTTGCTTTGAGAAGGAGGAGGCCTAACTACCCTATGAGGGGAGGGAACCACCGACACCTGAGAAGCACCCTCAGCCTGGCCTAACAGAGGAGAAGCCACATCCTGTAGTAACAAAGGCTCCCCTTGAGACTCAGGTAAACTTTCAGAAGGAGCCGCTGAAGTAGTCGGTGGTTCTACAGAACCGGCGTCCGGAGCGGACGACTCATCCTGTTTGGACTGCAAAGACCTCTCTTTGCGTTTCTTAGAAGAACCAGGCGTCGGAGAATCCGACGGCATGTTGTAATTACAACGTTTACCAAACACGAGCCTAGCACAGTCCAACCGACGTTTAATAGTACGCTTGTTAAAAGTAGCACAAAAGCGACACCCAACAACGTCGTGCTCAGGCCCTAAACAAGGAATACAGAGTGAATGGCAATCCCTATGAGGAATCTGTTTCCCACAAGAAATACAGTTATTAACTTTTTCTGACATCCGTCAATACTGAGGCAAGAAAAAGACAAAAGTGTCCCCAACGGGGTACTTAGCCCAACTTGGTCTCCGGTCTGAAACTCGAAAACCGACAATTCCAGAACACCGAACGACACTTACAAACGCTGCTTCTGCTTAGGACCACGTGGCAAGAAAGACTGAGGATATGGCGTCGGTCATGCGCATTTGTACTGGCACGTACTGACGTCAGTTTGGGGCGCCGATGACCGACGCCGGTTCTAGCCCTTTGGTATTCGGGCCGATTGTGGACAGCGGACTACCCATATGTAAGGACTGCAGCAATGGGAGACGAAGAACATCATGCATTATATTCTTTGACCCATTAAACTTAGTAATTGGCAGTGTTGTTACAACCATTCAAGAATATCTGTGATATCTGTACTGGTTCTCTTGTTTAAATATGACATTAGACATCCTTCATCCTTTTGCAATCAGTGATATTTGACTTTTGATATCCATGACAGTCGCAGCTTGGCTGTCTTTGTTTGGGGGATATATATTATAATAAACAGCATGCAAATTTACTTGAACTTGTATACCTGAAGTGAAACTAGATGTTTATCGTGTTACCCTGCTACAGTCATCATACTTGGGTTATCCTGCCGTCAGGCGGTCCCGCAGTCGGGCAGAATTCCAAAGTCTTGGTCCAGCGTCAGTTACTGTCGCTTTTTCCCTGACGTCAGAGTGCCAGGGGTATATCAGAGGCATCCGACGCCATTTTCTTCAGTCTTTCTTGCCGCGCGGTGCCCGAAGCAGAAGCAGTTCGCAAGTGCCGGTCGGCCGACACCTGAGATTTTCGAATTGAGTTTCAGTCCGAAGTCTTCAAAGCTAAGTACCCCGTTGGGGAACCTTTTCTTGCCTCAGTCCGATGTCAGAAAAAGTTAACAATTGCATTTCTTGTGGGAAGCAAATACTTCATAATGACTTTCATTCTTTTTGTATACCTTTCCTAGGCCCAGACCACGACGTCACTGGTTGTCGGTTTTGTGCTAGGTTCAATAAGCGAATTATAAAGTGTCGCTTTGATTTCGCACGACACTACTTTGGTAGAAAATTTAATTACACTATGCCGGAGCAGCCGACTAACGGCGTGCATAAAAAATGCAAGGATAGGGACAGGCAGCCTAGATCCAAGCCAGACTCCGAGGCCTCGGCTGGCCCGGTCGCCGGTTCTCCGGTTTTCAGTGAGGCGCCTACGCAGCCCCTGGCTACCGCTGAATTGGATCCCCAGGCCGCATCGGATCCCCCAGCAGAGATTTCTAGGCCGACGCAGCCTTTTTCCTTAGGCCCTACCGATGCCATCGCAGTAGGGGAAGCCGGTGCTGCAGAAACACCTTCGGTTTCTGAAGGTGTCTTCAGACCGACTACCCTCACCATAAAATCTTATGCTAAGCTTAAGACTCCTCTAAAACCAAAAAAGCCTACACTTCAGTCTCCAGGTCAAGGCCCTATGCCTAAGAAACAAATGCTTAAAATGGCTGAAGATTTGATTTATTTGATCAGGGGTTCCCAACCCCCCCCCAACAAAAGGCCTAGACAAGAGGAGGATTATGCCTCGTCTTATCAGGTGTCTGTTTCCTTAGGCTTCTCTGAGGAACAGGATTACTCCTTTCCCCCTTATGAAGATTCTGATGCTGAAGACTCAATTCCCTCAGCTTCTCCCCCTGAAGACTACTTCTTTGGGGAAACCTTACACACCATGAGGGAACATTTCCACTGGGAAGGTCAGGACTACTCTGACTCAAAGAAAAGGCTCTGGGAGTTTCTTTTACTTTCCCAGCACAGACCTCTTGCTATCCCCCCAATTTTGGACATAGTAGATGATGTTTTCTTAGAATCTAGTTTAAATCCAGATTCTCTGCCTCCTGCTCTAGCCAAACCAGATAGATATTTTAGAGTGCCTGACTCTCACAAATTCCTTTGCATAAGCCCTGCTGCTGATCCAGAGACAATCTCCCAGGGTCCCAAAGGGGCTAAGGCTTCTATGGCTAAAAATCCTGTACCTTCAGAAAGGGACTCCAGAGCACTAGACAGGTGGGGGAAGAAGGTTTACACCTCAACTACTGTAGCTATGAGAGCACTAAATTGTCAATTTCACATGCTTAAATACCAGCAATTCCTTATGTCTCAAATAAAACAAAAGATGGGCACGCTCCCTCAACAGTCTGAACTCAAGGAAGTGCAAGATCTGTTGCATGCAGCTGAACAGGTGGGCAAACATACTTTACAATGTGGTTTTGATGCCTTGGAAGCTTCCTCCAGAGCAGCTGTTACTGGGTCTGTTATACGTAGGCATGCTTGGTTAAAGGAACAATCTCTGCCTGATCATGTTAAAGCAAAGTTACTGGATGCGCCCTTACAGCAGGATGTTTTATTTGGGGTTAAAGCAGAGGAGGTTTTAAAGAAAATGGAGAATAAGGCAAAATCTATGCAGACGGTCAAAGATTTCTTACAGGTACAGCCCCCACGCTTCAGCAGAAATTGGCCAACAAAAAATTGGTCCTTTCCAGCTTCTGACAGGCCACAGAGGGGTAAATACAGGCGCCCAAGGGGCAGAGGACAAGCACAAATCCCTTACAAACCTCGCCAACGGGGCACTTCAACACAGAAGGGAGGAGAAGACAGGTCCCAAACCACTAGAAGGCAAGCACAATGATTTAAACCTCAAACTGCCAAGCAAAACCCTCTTGGCAGCTCCCTTGGGAGGAAAATTAACACTTTTTGCAGACAACTGGTGCATCGTCACAAAGGACAAATGGGTCCTAGACATTATCTCACATGGATACAGATTCCATTTCCACACCTTGCCAAGGATAAAAGGAATGCCAAACCTGCCACAAAATCAATGGGCAGAGGCACAAAAAGAAATTACAGCTCTCATGGACATGAGAGCCATTCAACTGGTGCCTACACAGGAGCAAGGCCAAGGATTTTACTCAAGGCTCTTTCTAGTCCCCAGAAAGGACAATGCTTGGAGACCCATTCTGGACCTTTCAATTTTAAACACCTTCTTGCAAGTACCCAAATTCAAGATGCTAACACTACAGCAGCTTCTTCCCATGTTGGGCAAGAAAGCTTGGCTAGTAACGTTGGACCTCAAGGGGACATACCTGCATGTCCCTATCAGACAAAATTGCAGAAGATACCTCCGTTTCATTGCAGGTTCAACCCATTACCAATTCTCTGCACTGCCCTTTGGCTTATCTACTGCACCCAGGGTCTTCACAAAATGCCTGGCACCAGTAATTGCATACTGCAGACAGAGGGGAATTCAAATATACCCATACCTGGATAACTGTCTCATACAAGCAGAAAGCAAGGACATTCTTTTACAACACCTGGCTTTTGTAAAACATCTTCTAAGTTGCCTAGGGTACACAGTAAACAAACAGAAATCAAAACTAGTGCCCTCACAAACTATGACATTCCTGGGTGCCAGCTTGAATACAATGGCCCAGATGGCTTATCCTGATACCAGACAAACAACTACAATTAACTCAATACTTCAGAATAATGGCAACAAAGACCCAACTCCCTGCAAGAAAAATTCTGCAGGCCTTGGGCTTCATGGCATCTTGCATACTACTAATACCATTTGCAAAACTGCATATGAGGAAATTACAATGGTACCTAAAAGCGTATGGACTCAACACAGCCACAGCTTGGAAACGATGATAACTCTCAATCCCTGTCTTCAACAGGAGTTTCTATGGTGGTCACAGGCTTGTCACCTCAACAAGGGTCAGCCTTTCACCCTACCCCCAGTCAGGCAAACTATGACAACAGATGCATCGGACTATGCCTGGGGGGCACACATGGCAGGACGGTGCATTCAAGGCTTATGGACAGCAGATCAAAGGAATCTGCACATCAATCAAAAAGAAATGCTAGCTGTACAAAATGCTCCGACAGCCTTCAAGGACCTCTTGCATCCAGGACAGCTTATCATAAGGACAGAGACAATACCACAGTAATGTGGTACATAAGCAAACAAGGGGGCACACACTCCTACCCTCTATGCAGGCAAGCAATGACCTTGTGGAACACAACACTGGCTTACCAAGTTCAATTACAAGCTCAATTCCTGCTAGGAAAAAAGAACATATTGACAGACGACCTAAGCAGAAACATAATGGATCCCCACGAATGGAAACTGGATCCACAAGTATTCGCAATGATAACTCAAGAGTGGGGGCTCCCAGACATAGACCTGTTTGCCAGTCCACAAAACTATCAGCTAACAAAGTTTTGCACAAGGACTTTTCACCATCAAGCTTGGAAAGTGGACGCACTCTCATTCAGTTGGAAAATGCCAACAGTATATGCCTTTCCTGCACTACCCCTTCTCACAAAGGTGCTACTGAAAGTCAGGATGGAGAGACCCCGAATGATACTCATTGATCCAGACTGGCCATGCCAGCACTGGTACCCACTATTAAGGAATATGGCCCAGGGCCCACCATGGATTCTACCACAAATTACCCACCTGCTCACACAGCAAGACAATCAGATTCTACACAGCCAGCTCAAAACCTTAAACTTGGCTGAATGTCAAATCACCTAGGCAACCAGCCAGCTCCTCTCTCACAAGCTGTTATGGAAGTTATTCTGGAGGCCAGGAGGCCCAGCACCAGGAAAGCCTACTCAGACAAATGGAAAAGGTTTTGCGCCTGGAACCAAGCTAAAGGCCAAAATACCCTTCAGCCTGACATTCCTCAGATTCTGCAATATCTAACTGAGATGTTACACAAAGGGCTTTCTTTTTCATGTATTAAAATCCACGCCTCAGCCATTTCTGCTCACTACAACATGGATCCTCCTTTATTTGCACATCCACTCTTAAGGCAGTTTCTCAGAGGGGCCAAGAATATTAGGCCTCCCAGGAGAGCACCAACACCTACTTGGGACCTCAATTTTGTTCTGGAAAAACTCACGCTACCTCCTTTTGAACCAGCTTTCTCAGCTGACTTAAAGTTTATATCATGGAAGACTGCCCTGCTGCTAGCAATCACTTCAGCTAGAAGAGTTTCAGAGCTTCAGGCACTAATGGCAGTAGAGCCTTTCCTCATTTTTCATCAAGACAGGGTTTCTCTATGAACTAACCCCTCCTTTATGCCTAAGGTGGTATCTAGTGTGGCCCTAAATCAAACCATCCATTTACCCACCTTCTTTTCAAATCCATAGAACAAAGGAGAAAGACTCCTGCATTCCTTGGACATTCACAGACAGCTACATTACTACTTGGATAAAACTAAGGTTTTCAGGAAATCTGACCAGCTTCTTGTATCCTATACTACAGCATCACAAGGAAGGGCTATCTCAAAGCAAACCATTTCCAAATGGATAGGACATTGCATACGTTTCTGCTACACCCACCATGGAAAACCAGTTCCTGCTACCATAAGGCCCCACTCTACCAGGGCAGCAGCTACATCTACAACCTTCCTCAGGGGGGTACCAACGAAGGATATTCTGGAAGCTGCAACTTGGAGTTCAGTACACACCTTCACCAAACATTATCACTTACCACTTTACTCTAAGACTAGAGTGGGCTTCGCCACTGCAGTTTTGCAGGGCCTTCTAGCCCCCTCTAACCCTGTTTGACTCCTCCGCCCATTCTTAGCTTTGGGATACTACCCAAGTGTGATGACTGTAGCAGGGTAACACGATGAACATAGTACAGTTTTGTACCTACCATAAATGTAGATGTTCGAGTGTATACCCTGCTGCAGTCCAGGTTGCCCTCCCTCCATCCCCTCTAAAACTAGCTGAGCTTATCTCTATTCTATACAACCTCTGTGGTGTATTTGCTTGTGCCTAAGGGTTTTGTTTTACTTTTTTCAAGATAGCTATATATATATATATATATATATATATATATATATATATTTGCCTACCTATTAGGGGCATCTGACATTTGGGGCAAGAAAAACTGAAGAAAATGGCGTCAGATGCCTCTGATATACCCCTGGCGCTCTGACGTCAGGGAAGAAGTGACAGCAACTGACGCCGGACCAAGACTTTGGAATTCTGGCCGACTGCAGGACCGCCTGACGGCAGGATAACCCAAGTGTGATGACTGCAGCAGGGTATACACTCGAACATCTACATTTATGGTAGGTACAAAACTGTACTTTTTCTCTTTGCATTGGTTAACTTTGGATTAAGGAAGTCAACTTGCAGATACACTACATTTTTTTCTTTGTTTTTTTAATTAATAACAGATCATGTTACTTGTGGAAATATACTTATTATCAATGGCTGCACCTTCCAGTTTAGGGGAGATTAGATCATAATGCAGTATAACATTTTTAAATGTTTTAGAAGTGTGGTCCATTCCTAATGCCTCCAACACTGTGGACTCTGCCAATTTGGAATTTCATTTCTGTTTTGGAGATAAAATATTTACTTTCTATTTTCAACCCCGTTTCATTCTGTGAAATGGTGTATTTTCCAAACAACATTTTTACTATAAAGTCACTATAAATGTCTTAAACTTGAAATCTGTTGTTTGCAAGAAAATGTTTCTACTCTTAATAAGGATAATATTTCCCCACACATTTCAGTTTGACTTAATTCATTCAATCATTCATTCATTCTGTAATTAACCAATTAGTATTCTGGGTTACAGGGATTCTGAGCCTATCCTATCGGTCAGTGTGCAGAATACAGAGAAACTCATCCTAAATGCGTGCCAGTCTATTGCAGGAGACACACATACACGTAAACACCCTCTGTAATGTACTTAACATATTGCAGGACCATCTAACAACTAGACGACATTTAATTACATACTAGTTGTGTGTAGAATCCCTTTCAATCATAAACAACATTCTCATACCTCTCAAACGTACCTCATTACGAGGAATGCACCTCATTTGGGGTCTTAAAAAGTTCATGTCCCTCGAAGTTCCACATTGAAAGGGTCTGTAACACATTCAGTGTTAGGAATTTTTTGAAGTGAAATCCACGGTAAGTAGAAATCATATTAATTCATTAAAAGGTCTTCTTTATAAGTAAAACCAGCATATTTTAACCATCCTGTCACCTTCCTAGCTGAAGTTGTTAGTAAGCTATTAGTACATGCGTCACATTTTGCCCATTTGCTCCATATTATGACGGCTAGTGTTCTTCCTTTTGGAGATGGAAGGTTGAGAGCTATAGACATTCTTAATACAAGGTACTCATTACTTTTGTTTCTTTCTGATGTTCCCAGCTATGGAAGGCATTCTTATTTCTGTGTAATGTTTTGTAATGTTTATTCATTCATATAGTATTTTAATTAATCATTTATTAGCTGGCTAACCACTTAGTCATGCTGAGCATGCCTACTGTGATTTATATAGTCAAAATCTAATATGTGTACATGCGCGAGTGTGTGTGTATGTATGTATGTATGTATGTATATATATATATATATATGTGTGTATATATATATATATATGTGTATATATATATATATCTTGGTTTATAATGAATAATTGTCAGTGAGTTTGATCGAAATAAAAACATCGAACAAACTCATTGGGGATTACCATTCATCGTCACTGAAATCATGGAACAAAGTAATTGTGTGTTTAAACCAAAAGGTTACATGTGCAATTACTAAATGTAACACAAAAAAAGTTTATGTAGGGTGCTCTGCCCCCTCACCCCCTGAAGTTAAATATACTAATTCCATGGTTGTACAGACTCGAAGAAAATGCAAAAGCCCTTGAATTATACAGTGTTGATCTAATGAATTTTAATCATTGCATAATTTGGCTGATGAATTCACCAGTATTTCTGCATGTAATACAATGTGCGCAGCATACCTCTCAGCTGTACAGATTTTTGCAGATTGCTTAAATTTCTCCCTTATGTTTTTGGTCCATTTTTCATAAAATTGTGGGGTTTTTTTTGGCAAATTAGTGGCAAATTATTAAAGATTGAAGTTAGAAAATAATGACAGACACTTGAGTTTCAGACTTCTTACCCTTCAGAAAATTCATGCTAATGCAAAACCTGTTATTCTATCAACTTTTTAAGTTTGTAAGAGCAATATGAACCAACAACCAGCATAAAAACACAAATGGAAGCAGAATCACCAAACTACAGCTTGACCAGAAATCCACTTTAATTGACACAAGATTTAGCGCTTTTGTAAGATTGTAACAAAACTTCTTCAGAATAAATTAAAATACTCATCTTGCTTAAATAACATGACCCAAACCACACCCCCAAAAGAGACAAAACTCTTACAAATCGTACGACAATTGTAAACCACATAATTAAAATAAATAAAAAGTGTTAATACAAATCTGGTTTAAATTCCAAAAATTAAACATAATATGACATGAGTCTAAGGGCACTAGCAATAGACATAGATTCATTTAGACCAGGCGGTTTCGAAATATTCTCATATTGTGCAGGATTTATGGAATTTTTTTTATCTAAGTTGAGACCAGCAAAATACAGTCAGGCCTTGGCATTGTAACTATAGACATTGGTAATTTATTTAATATAATTCCTCAAGATCTGGGGATGGAAATGTTTCATGAATTTATTCATGAGACAGGAGCTTTCAATGCAAATGAGATCAATGTGCTAGATGCCTTGTTGGAAATGGTATTAAAAAATAACTTTTTCCATTTGGATGGCCAATTTTTCCAACAAAAGAAGGGGGTAGCAGTGGGCGCAAGTTGTGCCCCCCTGTATTTGTAAATGTTGTCCTATTGCAGTAGGAAAAGCGCTTCCTCTTTAATCAAGAAGGTGGGTCTCCTTGGCATTTTTATGCCAAAATTTTTAGATGATATTTTCATTGCATGGGACGCAAATGAGATTGAAGTGGATAAATTCCTTGATTATTTATATTCCACTACCTCTTTTCTTAAATTTACCCATCAGTATAGTAAGGACAACATCAGTTATTTGGATGTTATGGTGTATAAAGATGAAAGTAGCAAACAAATACAAAGTACTATAGTTAGAAAAGCCACCTATTCCAACAGTTTATTACACTACAGTAGCTGTCATGTAGCCCATCAAAAGAGAGGCATCATAAAGAGGCAATATAGCAGACTAGCCCGCACGATTTCAGAAGATTCCGTTTTATGATGAATGTAACAAATTGAAAGATATGTTTATAACCAGAGGTTATCCCCCTGAATTGATTGCGACTATTTATGATGAAGTTTCTAACAGGAGAAGGCAGGGAAACATTAAATCTATAGAACAACGAAAATACAAGAAGTACAAAACCAAACTACTCAGCCAGTGAAAAGTCACACCACGATTTCTGTATTTAGTAAATTTAATAAAAACTTTGGTGCCTCGGCATAAACCAGCCTTCAAGGAGTAACAAAATAGTCACCACATAGCACTGGTATATATATTACATTCAATTATACTTACCGTTACACAATTAAACACCTAATTAAGAAAACTTTAAAAAAAACTTCGTTACATTCATTATACAAACTATTCATCTATATCTATGATTTGTTCCAAAATACAAGCTCTCAATAAGGAAGAAAGTTTACTATGACTAAGACTAAAGTGCAGGGCAACAGGACTTATGAAATTTTTATTTTTAATGTCCCTAACATGTTCTTGGAGTCGCAACTTAGACTGTTTTTATTTTCCCTATATAAAACAAGTTACAGGGGCATGACAATACATGTATTACTGATTTAGTAACACACAAATGCACAGATGTAGAACAAAATCTAATTCCATTCATTTTTTCAAAAGATTTAATTATATTAGGACAAACTGAACATCTTCCACATGGGAAGGTGCCACATAGCGCAGGATCTATATTTAATTTATCACCAGGTTGTATAAACTTGTTATGAACCAGCATATCTTTAATATTTCTACTTCTTTTAAATGAAATACATGGAACTTTATATACATTCTTCACACCTTCCTTGTTGATTAAATAGGGCCAATAATATTTAATAATATCAGTAATTTTATAACTCAAAATATAAACGGTCACAAAATAAACCTTTCTACCACCTTGCAGTACATCTCCCTCTTTATTATTATTCTTTCTCTTAACAGAAGAATCAGTGCAAGGTGAGTAGAGATCTAGCAATTTCTGTAAAGAATTCAAAATTAACATTTCATCATACCCTCTCTGTCTAAAAGCAACACAGGTATTCAAGATTTCATTCTCTAAAAAATATTTTCATCATTACATAATCTGCTCACCATTAGCAACTCATAATAGGGTAGAGCTTCCATGGTGTTGCGTATAAACATTAAATCTATTTTGACTCTGGAAGGAGAACAAGAGATGCATCAAAAATCAAAAACGGACAATTTTACATGTTCAAATAAAAGTAAATATCCTCTGTCTATGCACAAAACTGTCAGTGAAAAGTGAAAAGCAACAAAAGTAAGAGCACTGACAGTACCACAGCTGGGAAATGTATTACAAAAATAAAGAAAGAATCAAAACAGAGTTACAAAGAATAAATCCTTACAAAACAGTGGTAAGCACTTTCCGGGATCTACTCCTTCATCAGACAACAGTTAAAAATCCCATAATTCATTAAATACTGGAGGTTAGTCACATGATGTTTCAAAATTTCAGTTGTACCCAATAAGGACATAACAATTAGTACATATTAGCACAATTATGCAATTAAAGAGACCATACACCTGGTTTTACCTATGTAGAAGCTGTAGCATACTACACAGTAGACGAAGTAGACCACGTTTGATGTGGAACAATCAGCATAGAGATTACTGCTATGACTGAATTTCTTCGAGGGATGTGTAAATGTCCTGCCATTGTGTATGTGTTTACATGCTCCACAATTTCTACACATGTATGTGCCCAATCTATCTGATCTACTGACAGTATTGGTTGCGGCATTACTATAACATAGTTCATTTCTCAATGTTCTTTTGTTCCTAAAAGTGAAACTTTGCTTAGTACCAATTATACCCTGTAGGTTGTCAGTTGTGGATAGAATACCCCAATTTTTGGTTACTACATCACATACTACACTTATATTGCATGCAAAAGTGAGTGGCGTCCTAAGTGTGTTATCTGTGTCTGTATGTATATGCCTAACCTCATCGCGATCATTGACTTGCCCGCTTGCTCGAGTTGTAGTGTGCATATCATAATAGGGTCTGCATCTACCCGCCCTGTTGCTCCAACCATCTAGAATGCACCTATATATAGTTCTAGCATCATAGCCCCTGTTTAAAAACTCAGATTTAAGTTGGTCCAGGGCTATTTGTAGTTCATCATCATCATCAAACAGTCTCATAATCCTGTATACTTAGTCTTTGATGATGTTGACCTTGGTGTTGTTCGGGTGCATACTGGTGTTATGTAGAAATGTGTTTTTTTTCTAACATGTTTCCTAAACAAACCAGTTCTAATCTGGTTTAATTAATCTTTTCTTACTTTGACATCAAGAAAGGCAATTTCAGTCATGGCATATTGAGAGGTAAATCTAAGAAATTGAGTGGTATTATTGAGGTAACTGAAAAATGCATTTAGCTCTACCTCTGTACCATTCCACAGCAAAAAAATATCATCTACAAACCTGACATACCACTCGATATACCTGCCATATATACTATTGGTTAACACATGTGTGTGTTCCCATTAAACCAAGAAAAGGTTGGTGTAGCTATTCACACAAGCTGTGCCCATAGCCACACCAACCTTCTGTAAGTATTTCTGTTGTTGAAATAAGAAAACATTATTGGTCAGTACTATATCCAACAAAGCACAAATGAGATGACATTTGTTCTTGTTATAGTCTACACTGTGAAGTAGTTCCCTTGTGGTCTCTATTCCCCATTCATTCGGAATCACCGTGAATAATGATTCTATATCCATTGTTACCAAGAAACAACAATGGTTGGTATCTATATTCATCCACAATGGCAGGACTTTTACACATCCCTCGAAGAAATTCAGTCATAGCAGTAATCTCTACGCTGATTGTTCCACATCAAACGTGGTCTACTTTGCCTACTGTGTAGCATGCTACAGCTTCCACATAGGTAAGACCAATAGACGCCTGAATGACAGGATCCTGGAACATTGTAGGGATATTAGGAACTGTAAGGAGAATAGTGCGATTGCTATGCACAACATGAATACAGGACCTGAAAATATTTTTAAATTTCTGGTTTTACAAATATTGTCTGAAAAATTAAGGTGGGGTAATTTATCTAATGACACAGAAGCTGCTGAGCAGAGATGGATTATTAGATTTAATGCAGACAAGCCCCCAGGGTTGAATCAAATGGTGTCACTTAAACCTTTTTTAAAAGCTCGCCCTTTGAAACATCAATACTCTTGAATTTTTAGATTTTTAATATGTTACGATACATTTTCTATATATTTTTTACATTGTATTTTAGATTGTCTGATTATTTATTTATTTATTTATTTATTTATATATATAGTAGCATTTTATATTTTACATAAAAAATTTTAATGTATGTATCTATATAAGCTGGATGCACTGGTATTGTATATTAATGTTTATTTTTTTATATGTATGTATGTGTGTATATATATATATATAAAATATATATGGATATATAGTGTTGTCGCTAGGATTATCAGGTTTTTATTATATATAGTTATACACCATACAAGGTTATACACATTTCTTATTTATCTTATCTATAATTTCTTTAGTGTATGGTCTCTTTAATTGCATAACTGTGCTAATATGTACTGATGCACTAATTGTTATGTCTTTATTGGGTACAACTGAAATTTTGAAACATCATGTGACTAACCTCCAGTATTTAATGAATTATGGGATTTTTAACTGTTGTCTGATGAAGGGGTAGATCCCTGAAAGCGCTTACCACTGTTTTGTAAGGATTTATTCTTTGTAACTTTGTTTTGATTCTTTCTTTATTTTTGTAATAAATTTCCCAGCTGTGGTACTGTCAGTGCTCTTACTTTTGTTAATTTTACATGTTCGTTTATTGCTACTTACAATGATGAATATGTATACATTCAAAATATTATCAAATAAAACTGGGTTCTTTTTAAAGCTTTCAATGGAATCACTAATATAAGAGGTGATGAACCTATTTTTGTTACCAGGAGAGGTAGATGTATCAAGAATCTGTTGGAAGGTAGAGATACTTCATTTGCAATTATTAGTGAAAAAAGTAGGGATAATTTTAAGTGTGGAGCTTGTTCACAATGGAAAAGAAAGAAGTTGTGGCTAACATCTGTATAAAAAACTTATTTTCATTGTACCTGCAAGTCTGGGGGGTCAAATATATTTAGCATTATGCAAAAATTGCCCCAGTTTTTATGTAGGAAAAACTCTGTGAACCTTTAGGGAGAGGATTTATGAATATAACTATGACATCCTGCACAAAAAAAATACTAACGCTTTATACTGTCATTTAGAAAAGTATTCTGCCCGTAGTTTTTTATTTTTGTGGGTTGACATGATTCCTAGGAATTTATTAGGGGAACTGTGGAGCGATTTAATAGAGTGCAAAGAATTGTATTGGCAGCTCAAATTAAATGCTACTTCACCGCAAGGTCTAAATGAATCTATGTCTATAGCTAGTGTCCTTTGACTCATGTCATATTATGTTTAATTTTTGGAATTTAAACCATATTTGTATTAACACTTTTTTATTTATTTTAATTATGTGGTTTACGATTGTAGTATGACTTTTAGGAGCTTTGTCTCTCTGGGGGTGTGGTTTGGGTCGTGATTTAATGAGTTATTTAAGCAAGGTGTTTATTTAATTTATTCTGAAGAAGTTTTGTTACAATCTTACAAAAGCGCTAAATCTTGTGTCAATTAAAGTGGATTTCTGGTCAAGTTGCAGTTTGGTGATGATTCTTACATTTTTGTAAGAGCAATATTTAAAAGTGTCCCTATTTTTGGGCCTTTGTCCCACTTTTCTATATGGCTTTGTACAGATTTCTTCCTCTAAGAGTTTGAGAGGTACGGTGTGCAGGATATGTATGTATACACACAGACACACACACATGATTCATGTATGTTAATGTGTATTTTTTTGTGTGATTTTGTCCCCATGCTTGCTGATAATCAGGTCTCACCAGGTGGACAAGGCATTTGCCTGCCCTTGACAGAGACCTGGCAATGAAGACACATGGGAAGGGTGTGTGATACGGATCTCAAGAACCTTACAGTGTCTTTGCATGTGAGTGTACACTTCCGCAAGCCCATGTTTAAGGTGATCACCAGACAGTAGCTTTGTGAGCCTAATGTTTACCCACATGCCAAATACATTTAATGCTGCCCCTCTTGAAGGGGCTGTGGTAGTGGGTGGCTTGCTCCATCCCACCCATGCCCTAAGGATGGGCACTGTCATCCTCCCTTGGCAGCTTTGTCAACCTTCTGAGCTGATAATTAAATTCTAGTTGCCTGGACCGTAGTTAGGGCCTTATCCCTTTATGCAGCCAGGGCTATTTTATTGTATAATTAATTGCAAGTAAACTGAAAGTAATACAGTAAAATATGACTCAACACTTTTAGCAATGAAATATGTAAATTTCTGTAAGAGTAGGAAGAGCAAAGAGTGCTCCTTGATTTGTGAGAATGTATGTAGTGATGCCAAGCAGATGTAATTTATTGAGAAGACATTTTTTCATAGTGTACTATTGAGTAGTTTGGGCATACAGTGATAGATAACCCCATAATTTGGAGACACCATGCCACAAAGTTATTATTCCTACTTCCTTCTTAGCCCTGGTAATCTTGGATAACGTGTTCAGCTGATTGGGTACTGCTTTCTGTGTTACAAGTATGTTAGCATATTAAAAGTGTGCTTGCAAAAGTTATTCAAGGTCACTCTGGGCTTGGCATAGCTTGCGTAGCTGGGGTACATGAGGTGCACCCTCCAGCATGGTGTATTTGCATCTATTCTTAATGACAGTGGAGGATAGTGTGAAGCCTGCAAAAATTTTCTTTAAAAAATTCTTAAACATTCATTTGGCTAAATTTTGACTACTTTTCCCCACTGGGAAACTGGAATTTGTCCACTAGTCCTAAATTCAAAATTTATTTCTATACAGGTTCTGCTGTCTTGCTGTGAACTCTGCCTCTTCTGTCCTGACTTTGCAATCCCTCTTGCTCTTTGTTTTGTAAGAAAACCTACTGTAGTTTCTCCTGAATCCTTGGTATTCAATGTTGTTTTGTGTACATCACTCCTAGAAATTTGAAATGGTATCCATCATCTGTCATAACTCATTGTATGAGTAATGTCTTTTTAAATATTAGGTTGATTGCTGACATTTTGATGTAGCAAGTCATTCCTCATTTTCTGAATCGTACCACCACAGTCCATCTGACAGCTAACTGCAATTCATTTCCATTCCTGTCTGCTCCTCTTGGATTTGTTTATTTAATTTGTTACCCTGGTAGGTTCTGCAAGGCAGTTGCTCTTTTAGGGCACTCTGCTTACCTCTAGTTATGTGGATTTCTGGGTTTCTGCATTTGAGTTTATCATTTTGGACTGAATTAAGCTGCCATGCCTTAGCTGTTCCTGTAACCTAGCCACATCCATCCCATCCTTTTCTACACCTTCGTGTCCACCTTTTTCTGGGGTCTGTCAAGGTGTCCTGCTCATTCAGATACACTTTCTGAAAAAAAAAATCATACCAGAATTTCTAGCATACCTGGTGAAACAGAGCAAGTGAAGATGCCCAAACCCATGCCATATAACCCCAAAACCTCTTTTCCGCATGCTTCTGTCCTCATCAGAAATCGTTGCCTTTTCCAGTAGTTAGCAAAGACTTTATATATGAATATATTTTCTCAAAGGCTCCTCTCCTTAACTTATTTACTGTTCCCTCTTTTATGTATAAATGGATATGTCTGGAAGATTTTTTGTAAACAAAACCACGTATGTTAATGGCTGTAATCTCTGCCTACCATGTTATATATTGGTGTATGATTTTTTTCTATCTGTACAACCCAGGATGGGCCTGAAATTGGTCTTTGTTGGTCATTGTTGATCAGTGTCCAACCCTGGTAAACAAACTTAAATGAATAAAAGATTGGGGCGGGGTGAAACACAAAGGCTGCCCACAAGGGTAGATGCTATAAGATCTTGTCTTTGGTATTTAAAACTGCAGTGACATTGGTCCTCTCCTTTGGAGTTGGACATGCATAAAAGGATTGCTTTGCTGAGTGAGTGGAAGTGATGCCTGGGATAGTTGGCAAAATGCATTTTTAAGTACACTTCATGCTGATAGATATTACACATTGATGTCTGTATTGGAGTTTCCCCCGGCATTATATATATAGCATAATAACTGTGTTTATATAGTTTACTATACATTCTGCTTTCCCTGTACTGTTCTTTTCATTCACATTTGTGATATTCACTGTAAATATTTGTTTACTTCAAGATGAAGTGATTAGAGAAAGTTAATAAATCCTATCTTAAGGACCTCTTCCTTAATGCATACTATTTTGTATTCATAAGGAAACATTTAGTAGCATAAGATTTCATGAACAGTGGACATTTTATGTGTTGCATTTTATTGGATAAATGCAGGCATATTAGTTCATATAAATTCTTCTAAAGTCATGTGTACTGATTTCTGTGAAAAGGACACTTCTGTCTACTTAAGTGGGTCTAGAACTTAGTGCATTGTGAGGGGAAAGCATTTCTGATGTAAATTCCAACATTTTAATAAAGATAGTATTAATAGGGTTCACTCTGGTGGCGACTTTATTGTGTTTGACATGCAGACAAAGCCCTTGCTGGAACATATCATCTTGTTTTTAGGAGATTGTAACAGTCGATAATGCATGCTGCTAGACAGCCCATTTCTGACCACACAGGTTGATTTGCTTGCATAGTTCACATTGAGTTGCAGTCCTTTGGCCTCTTATGGACATAATTAAGGCTGATGAATGGTCACATATGATATGACAGCTCACAGAAGACCAAAATCTAAGCATCTGTTATAAACTATGCACATTCCTGTTATATTTCCCAGCTTTCTGTCATATATCAGGAATGGTCAAAGTCTGATAAAATAAAAAAAAATTAAAAAATCTGCAATACCTCACTGCATTTCATTTGTGCCCTATAAGTCATACTTACAGTACCCACTTTTAATAAAAACCTGCAGGATTGCTTAGCTGCTAATTCCAGTGTTCATGAAGGAACTATAAGAAAACATGCAGAACAGAATTGCATGACAATGATGATCAGCTAAAAACTGAGGTAACGTGAGCAGTATGTTGGAATACAGAATGAATGAAAAGAATCGCAGGAGGCAGTGATTATGACTTATCAGACAGAACAGAAAAAGCATTCCTACCACTCCAACAAATGCACTTGTAACAGTGTTAAGGGGCCATATAGCATAGTGCAGTAACTTTTGTCATAATTACACTGTGCATTAGTTCACGATACCAGAATCGAATGGAACAAAAGTTTCATAAGTCTTTGTTATACTCCAGTATTGTTGCCATCTAGAGTTGTGATTCAGTGATGATGTATTTTTACCATGGTTCAGTTCTGTCTGCAACTAATAACCAGATAACATCTTTACTACTGCTGCTGTACTGACAAGTGAAAATCTGTTTTTCTGCCCCAATATGTGCTCAAAACCATGCTCTTTTCAAAATTGTTGTCCAGAGTTACACAGTATATCTGACTTTGACAGCACTTTTTATTGAAGTCCAGTGTTCAGTTCTGACAGTAGAATCAGTTCAAATAAATGCACTTAGATGTACACATGAAACAATCACTAAGATACTAAAGCAGATTTAATGATAGAGTCTGTCAAAATCACTGCAAAACGTTTCAAGTAAAAATTTGCTTACAGAATGTAACAGGTTATCCACTATGTAGTTTTTTAGTATCAAACTTTAAAGAACAATAATCCAGTAATGAGTGAAAACACACTGAAGAGCAAAGATTTGTGGACGGCCAGATACTGCCATTTTTGAACCTTACAGCTGTACTAACAAGTAACTGCCAAAGTGGTGCAGTGGTTAGCATTGTCGCTCACAGCAAGAGGTTCTCCTGTTTGATTCTTGGCTGGAGCAACTTCTGTATGGAGTCTGCATGTCCTCCCTGTGGTTGAGTGAGTTTTAAAGACATGCAGGTAGGCTCTTGTGCGTATGTGTGCGCCTTCTGTGAAGGTTGGACACCAGGCTGGCAACTTGATACCGTAAAAACACCACTGCTAATCAGTTTGCAGACCGGTGATCCACTGTGGCGACCCCTAACTAGGAAAAGCTGAAAGACATTGCATTGCTTCTATAGCTGTACTAACAAGTGTAAGACATTTAACACTATAGGGGAAGTCACGCAGTGTAAAGATAAATATTTGCTTAAATATAAAAGAAGAAAGCCAGGTTTGAAGACTGATGTCTGACAGGCTTTGCTTCAGTTGTTAGATATGAAATTTTTGGAATTTGATTTTTATTTTATTTATTTAGCATTTATTAACCTTGAAAGTCTAATTTGGACCAAAGCCAGTCTTCAGTGGAGGCCTGAGGAGATGTGGTCCATATGCATGGCTTTCAAATGTGGAAGGAAACTGGAACACCAGAGGAAACCCACAGGAACGCAGGTAGGACATGCAGACTCTGCACAGAAGGTCCCCCAGCCGAGAATCGAACCAGAGAACCTCTTGCTGTGAGGTGACAATGCTACTGCTGCACCATTGCGCCGGAATAGTGCATAATGTTGAAGAAAGTATTTTACAGAAGGCATAATGTAGTAATGATAACTCTAAAAGGAGATACAAGAGACAGCCCATATATTCCACTTTTGGGAACTTGACTATCATGACATTTTTTTTCAGTATGATATTGATATAGTCATAGCAAAGAAGGTGCAGGCCGTTCCAGTGACAGAGGGCTAAATCCCTGTCTTCAGCCCAGTTGACTCAAGATTGATTGTGTGTGCCTATCCTGCACATGAGAGTGAGATATGGGCAGGGCACAAAGTAGTTGGAGCTTTCTGGTGGAGGCCGGGAAGCCAATTACAATGTATTTTGTTGAAGGGGTTGGGCAGCTTCGCACCAAGCAATGTGGAGACAGATTGGTGCAGTCTGCTCATTGCATGTCCTTGGAAGTCAGCCACAGCTGGGTCTACTTCACCCTGTCGAAGGCCGACAATATCGAAGCTGATTTTCGGCACCAAAATGTCAAAAGTGAAAGTCATTGCGCATGTAAATGGAAATCTCTGTAAGGTGAGGTTTCCGTTTACTGCAATGTAGTGCGATCTCGGAGTTGGTATATTTAATAGCAGAGGGTGTGGGGGTGCTAACAATTTGTGTTTGGGTGGTTTTTTTTTGTGTGTGTGTGTGTGTTCGATGTTTGGGGGTTTCGACATTTTCATGTCGATTATTATGCTGTCGACAGTTTGAGTTTTCGACAGCATAATATAAAAGCGCCACAGCTTACACATCAGATAGAAACACGGTAGGGTAAAAGTAGAAAACTCCTCCCATGGCTTATGGTAGCACAGCACTAACCCTCCCAGGACATCATTAAGATCCATTCTGGCCCTGGCATCAAATTTGTTAACTGATTGGGGTAGCTTGGATTGGCTAATAGACCCAGCAGAGATGTGGGGCACTAGGACAAATGTCAGGATGAATCTAAGAAGAAAAAAAGACTGAAAAAAAAAAACGGCTAAACAAATAAACAAAGAAGGCCCACTATAAACTGTAAAGCCTTTAAAATGACAAATAAATAATAAAATAGATAAGTAAAACCAGAAAATGGCACAAATGTCAGACATATGTTTATTTTTTTAATGTGATAAATGAGTAAGCCCACAGGCCAAAATGTCCCTTTTCGGTGGTGACCTGAGTGCTCAATGCCACTCAGTAGGCAAATGGAAATGGAAGGAATCAAACCCTGCACACTTGACTGCAGACAACTACTTGTTAACAGCTCAGAACCTTCATTATCTGCACTGACAGATTTATTAACATTTCATAAAGCATTGTTGTTTTATGCAGTCAAAAAAGACTTCATTAATGCATTTAGTAGATGCAATCATTTCTGAAATGAGTTTCTGAATGAGTAGTGGAATGGAAACGTTCTGGCAAAGCACAATAAAGTGAAATGTTGTAAGAAATGTAAAACTTCAAGGATCTTCTCAACTTTAAGCATACAAACACCGATTTTTTTTCTGAAATTAAATACATTGCTAAATATGTTAATATAGCTGGGCTGTGCTGCTCTGCTACTATCCAAATGGAAGAAACCAACGCGTGTTTATCTTAAAAATAAATAAAAAAGATGCTTGTCTATATAGGTCAAGTAAACAAGTATACTGATGTGGGGAACATAATATAAAATAGCAGTACTGCATAAATGCATGTAGTGAACAGGAACACACAAAACCCTACACGTGGATTATGAGGGGAGATGGGGCATTTATGTCATTATTGTTTAGGGGTAACTAATAGGGGAACAGATGGAGATTTGTTTCCCAATTTCTGGGGGTTATGAATAAGTGAAAAGAATGACAAGAGTCAGAAATCATGAGAGGAAAGGGAAGAAAAGAAAATGTTTGCAATACATCAGAATCGGCTACCAAATAGAGGAAAACTCAAATTGAACTGAAATATGCCTATGTAATTGGGTCATACCGAAGAAAGGAAGTTCGTTCACCATAAGAAACAAACATAGCGGGTAGCACGCATATCCAGTAGCAGCTCACATGTTTTGGATATTTAGCCACATTGTGTTCATCTTCCCTAAAAACTGTCATCTGCCATTTCAGATAGTACAAGTTGTACACTTGACTTTGCACAGCCTACTGACACCATCCTCTTCCTAAAAAATAAATAAATATATTTAGCCCAGATATAAAAGAACAGCCTGTAGATGGGTTGAAGAAGAAGAATATAGTCTAGCATTCATTAAAAAGAAAGCTACAAACTTTTTATTGGGTTCATAAGTGTTTGTCTGTTGCTGTCCTCGTTGTAGCGAATCCACCTGTTTAAAGTACCATTGCTGTCAGTGTCTACCCATGTTCTGTTCAGAATTTCAGTAGTAAAGAGAAGAACACCAAAACAGGCAAAAAAATGCACTTACTGCTTTGAGTCTGCCACAATTGTACCACTAACTTTAAAAAAGAGGGTCTACCCTTCCCTCACTTAATACTGGGTTTGCTTTCCCTGGCAAGGACCTGTGGGTCACCCTACTATAATTATGGACATTTTTCCGAGTGTAGTTAGAGGCTGAAAAGATGAATCAGTTTATATATATATATATATATATATATATATATATATATATATATATATATATATATATATATGTATATATATATATATATATATATATGTTTTGCCAGTTGTGAACTCTTCTAGTTCACCGCATGTTAAGCTGTTTGATCTTTTAATTTATGGATCTTGGCTAGACCGTCTTCGAGTAAATATGATGGTCTGGGGCATAGCATTTCCCTGCCCAGCCATTAATGATATGCATCTCTGCCAGTTAACGTATGACTTACCAATTGATTCTATTCTGTCATAGATGTGGTGGACTTACTGTGGGGTTCCTAAGACTGTTTCAGGAGGTAAGGCAGAGCAGTAATGCGGGTTTGGCTTGCAAAGCCCAGTTAATTGCTCCTCGCTGATATGGTAGCATATTTGTTTGTGTCTGTGCATGTGCGCATGCAGATCATTTTTTTGATTAGAAAAAATGTTGACCATTGTTGGAGAGCAAGTAATATCGAATGACATGTCAACTGCACATAATGTGGAATGTGTATTAGTCAGGTTGTGAGGATGTCTTTTTGTTTTATCTTTGTGGTATTTTGAGTGGTGTAATATTATGTTAGGTAAGAATGTTTTAAATTTGTTAGTTGTTAACTTGTAATATGCTGTTTCTGACTGTGCACCAGTTGGGACTTTCTAATTTAAGGAGAGTTTTACCTGTGTTAATCGTAGTATAAGCTTGGAGTTGGTATGTATAAGTTTAGGGACCTTGGAGTTGGTATATATATATATATATATATATATATATATATATATATATATATATATATCTATATCTATAAGTTTGGAGATGGGGGGGGTGTGTATGTTGCTTGCCTTCCTGCAAAAAATATATTTTTTTGTTTGGTTCTATTACTTACATTTATGATATTTTGCGGTTCAGTATTTGTTATGGTGAGCATTTTTGTTTTATTTTCAGTATTTATTTTGGAGGATTGGGGTGGTTTGATGTTCCACTTTAGTCTGGGTAAATATTTGCATGCACAGACTTCCAATGCATTTCACATTGCTCCTTTATCAGATCACATCTCAACAAAACACACCTCACTGATCACACCTCATGGGAAAGTACTAGGCAATCACTCTGCAGACCATTACAGCCTAGCCAACATTATTCAGAACTTCCCCCTTACCTGAAAGAGGGCATTAGAAGATAGACAGCGAAACAATTTGAGGCTGCCTATCTAGTTGTCTAGGTTTACCTTGAATGTTAGAAGGGTGCTGTTTGCTTGACATGTAATGAAAGTTTATTCCAGAGGTGAGGGATATGATGGGATATGAATCTATCATGACCGTCTCTTCTTATTTATTTGCTGATGAAGGTTTTGTTCCCTTAATTGGGTATTTGAGGTGCTCACTGAAGAAATAAGAGTTTAAAGATGGGTGGATCTTTCACGGCTCTAAAGGCTAGCTGCAGATCATCATGAAGGAGTACAGAGAGAGGACACTCACTCCCTCTGTCTTGATAACTAAGATTTTTGAGGCCACTGATTTTTTTTAAGTTTTGAATTTCTGAGCTCTCTCAGGTTGAGTGATATGTTTAAATAGATGCATGTTAAGAAAAGGTACATTATATTCAAGAGCGGGTCTAATGAGATACGACTAAAGAGGAATAAAGATGACTTTGAATCTATTAGAGATGCCTTTGTAAATTAGATGAGCCAGATAGAGATCTTTCTGAACTACTGTGGAGACTTGATAGTCAAATGGTAAGGAATTATCAACAAGAGTGCCTTGATCTGTTACACCGGTGTCTGTTTGGAGGGCATGTGTAAACTAAATGGTAGGTAAAAATGTTTTGTTTACCAAAATGAACTATGCTACTTTTTTCACATTATTTTGAGACCGTTGTCCTTGCACCAACTGATAACATGGTCTATTCCATGTTAGTTAGAGCAATTGTGAGTCAGTAGAAGATTGAATAATAAGATCTAATTTATAATTGTTTGCAGACTTCGATAACCACAGGTAGAAGTGTTAGCCTGAGGGTCTGAGAAATAGATGCCCAACAGGAGATGACCCAACACTGTGCCCTGTGGTACATTTCTGGTTACTTTTTTGCTTTCATTTGAATTTCTTAGCATATTCTACATAGGACCCCCCCCCCCCCATGACCTTCAGACACAGAGAACCCATGGTAGGGTTTATTTTGGAAATTTGCTGGAATGAGTTTCACTCAAAATTTTATTACTCTGTGATATAATATGCTGCACAACAACACATATACACATTTCCTGAATGAACTGAAGTAAACAGTACCAAATATTTGAAAACAAACTCGAGGCAATAAGTTCATAAAAACATAAGTAATGTCAGCATATTTAGAAAAGTATAAGTAATGTCAGGAGTGCTGAGTGAAGCATATTAAGGAACAGTCACTGGATTATGCAAAGGTAGACATCACAAAATGTTTAAGATGTCCAACTTAGAACTGCCTATAAGCAGCAGTATTCTGGTAGTGGAAGACAATCAATTCGTTTGTACATAAGTTAAAAGGAGTTGTAGTATTAACTTAATAAACATGTACCTATGATTAATTAGCACTGAATAAAGGATTAGCATGGATAAACCATGCAGAATGTTTCCAGGGTAACAGACTTGCAGTGTGTTCAGATCTTGTGCTGTTAGCGATCATAATATTTTTCAAAAAGAGTTGATACAAATTAGTACTTATCCATGACTGTAATTGGCCATCTGTCCTCCCTGGTACCATACTGACCTCTTTACACATCCTACCCAGTGTAGCACCCATTGGAGGGATCTCCCCTTTCTTGGCCTGTTAGAAAACGCACTTTCTGAGTACATTGAGGTGGAAGTTGGACATCATGTGGCTGTCCTCTACACCTGGTGAAGATTTTTTATTTATTCACTGCACCCTTCCCCAGATGTTCTTCATGTTTTACTGTTGCAGTAATCACATTTGGGTTATCCCTGCCAGGGTAGCCCTCAGCTGGCCCGAATACCAGAGGCTTAGTATTTCTGTGTCGGTTGCTGTCGCTTCAGGACTGATGTCAGGTCATCAGAAGTATAAAGTAAGGCAGCCGACACCATTACATTAGTCTTTCTTGCCGTGGAGCCCGAAGCAGAAGCAGTTCGCATGAGTGGCGGTCGGACGCTACATGAGTTCGTCTACCGAATTGAAGTTGAAGTCTTCTAATGCTAAGTACCACATTGGGGATCCTTTTTTCTTGCACTAACCTATGTCAGAAGAAGTTAATAATTGTCTTGTCTTTGGAAAGCAAATACCACACCGAGACTTCCATTCTTACTGCGTCACTTGTTTAGGCTTAGACCACGACGTCCCCCGTTGTCTCTTCTGTGCTTTAATGCCAGAATTATCTGTCATCGGGCCCTTATCGTAGCCAGATATTTTCGGTTACAGTGCTCGATCACTTCAGCCTCTCCCCCAGAGGATTTTTCCTTTGGAGAAACACTGCATACCTTAAGGGAACATTTCCAATGGGAGAGTTAAGATTACCCTCAGTCTAAAAAGAGACTCAGGGAATTCCTAGATCTTCCACAGCACAGACCCTTGGCCATCCCCCCAGTCCTGGACGTTGTGGAAGATGTTTTCCTGGAATCCAGCCTGACTCCTGACACCCTCCCTCCTGCACCCAGAAAGCCTGATAAGGTACTATAGAGTCCCTGACTCACACAAATTTCTTTTTAAAAATCCTACTGCTGACCCTGAGGTAATTTCTCAAGGGCCCAAAGGGATTTAAAGCGACCTCTGCTAAGAATCCCACCCCCTCAGATAGGGATTCCTGAGCACAAGACAGGGTAAAAAAGTAAACCCCTCAATTACTCTTGCTATCAAGGCACTAAATTGTCAGTTCCATATGCTAAAATTTCAGCAACATACCCTGGAACTCCTCAAACAAAAAAGTCTTTCTTTCCCGCTTGGGCAGAATCTAAAGAATTACAAGAGTTCATGCATTTTGCAAGTCAAGTAACTAAACACACCTTGCACTGTGGTTTTGATGCCCTAGAAGCTTCTTGCAGGGCAGCAGTCACTGGATGTGTCATTAGAAGGCTTGCATAGCTTAAGGAACAGCCCCTACCAGACCATGTCAAATCTAAATTGTTGGATGCAGTCTTGCACATAGACAACTTATTTGGCACAAAGGCAGAAGAGATATTAAAAAAGATGGAAGAAAAAGCAAAATCTATGCAAACAGTTAAGGATTTCTTGCAGGTCCAGCCACCCATGTTCAGCAGGCATTTTCCCACCAAATACTGGTCCTTTCCTGCTCCCACTAAACCAGTCCAGCCAAGGCCCTGGAGAACCAGACCCCCTCCCCCCCAGACAGCAGCCACAGGGAATGCAGAGATCTAAGCAGTGGACTACCTCCACTACAAAAAACAGGGAGTTCTAAGCCACCCCCTTATGGTAAGAGCTCACAATGACTCACCTCCCCCACCCTCTCCCTCTGCCCACCTTCACTTACCCCTAAGAGGAAACTCTCCTTTCACACAAGCACCTGGGCTACCATTACCAACGACCTCTGGGATATGAACATAGTGTCCCAGGAATACAAATTTTCCTTCCACACCCTTCCAACCCCAAAAGGGTTTCCAGATCTACCACCAAACCAGTGGGCAGAGGCTCAAAAGCAAATTGTTTCCCTACTTTCTATGAGGGCAGTAGAGCATATTCCTGCAGAATAGATAGGCCAAGGTATCTACTCCAGAATTTTTCTGCTCCCCAGAAAAGAGGGCACCTGACGGCCCATTTTCAACCTATCCATTCGAAACACCTTCCTGGTGATCCCAAAATTCAAAATGCTCTCCCTCCAGCAGCTGCTACCCATGCACTCCAAGGCCACTTGGCTAGCCACCCTAGATCTAAAAGAGGCCTACCTCCACATTCCTATCAGGGAATCATGGGAATATCCAGATTTACCCATACTTAAATGACTGCCTTATTCAGGCAGACAGCCAGGAAAAGCTGCTCAAGCACCTGGCCTTTGTAAAGACCCTTCTAACCTCCCTAAGGTACACAACCAACGAAAAGAAGTCCAAACAGGTGCCCACCCAAAGGAGTATCTTCCTGGGAGCAAGCCTGGACACAGCATCCCTGATGGCATTCCTTACACCAGAAAAACAAATTTTTCTGACAGCCTACTACTCTCAACTAGCCACCAGGCCCCAGTTATCTGCAAGGAAGATCCTGCAAGCTGGGGTTCATGGCATCTTGCATACTACTCATTCCATATGCCAGACTGCATATGAGGAAACTTCAGTGGTACCTAAAAACCCTTTGGTGTCAACACTCTCAAGACCTGGAAACTCTTCTACCTATAATTCCTTATCTCAGAAAAGATTTTCTTTGGTGGGCAACAGCATGCTCCCACAACAAGGGACTGCCTTTCTCACCACCCCCTGCTGCCCAGACCCTCACCACAGATGCATCAGACTATGCTTGGGGTGCACACCTGGACAGCAGGTGCATACAGGGCCAATGGAGCCCACAACAAATCCCTCTGCTCATCAGCCAAAAAGAGATGATGACTGTCCAGCACACCTTGATAGCTTTCAAACCGCCTCTTTCTCCAGGGGGCTCTCCTGATCAAAACAGACAACACCACTGTGATGTGGTATATCAGCAAGCAGGGAGAGACGTACTCCTACCCTGTATGCAGGCTGGCCATGACCCTTTAGCACACAGCCTCTGCCATGCAACTGCACCTGTTAGCACAATTCCTACCAGGCTCTCTCAACTCTCTGGCAGGCCAGTTAAGCAGAAATCTTCTGGACCCACATGAGTGGCAGCTCAACAGAAGAACCTTCATCCTAATAACTCAGAAATGGGGCACCCCAAAGGTCGACCTCTTTGCCTCCCACTCCAACCATCAGATCAGCAATTTCTGCACCAGGGAGCATCACTGCATGGCTTGGAAAGTGGATGCCCTGTCCTTCCCCTGGGTCAATCTGTCGGTCTATGCCTTTCCTCCACTACCCCTCATCCACAGGGTACTGCTCAAAATAAAGGAGGAAAAAACAAGGACCATTCTTATAGCTCCAGACTGACCTCATCAGCACTGGTACCCATTGCTGTGCAGCCTGGCCTCACTGCCACCATGGCATCTTCCTCAGATTCCAAACCTCCTGACCCAGAGGGAAGGGGAATTCATGCATCCCCAATTGCAGACACTCAGCTTAGCAGCTTGTCTTATTCCCTAATCTCAAACCAATCTGCTAACCTCAGTAAACAGGTTCTAGATGTTATCCATGAGGCCAGACGCCCTAGCACTAGAAAGTCTTATGCTGACAAATAGAAAAGATTCTGCACCTGGATCCAGGCTAAGGGAGCTAATACGGCACAGTCCTCCCTCCCTCTCATCTTGGATTACTTAGCTGACCTACTTCACAGTGGCCTCTCTTTCTCCTCTATAAAAATTCATGCCTCTGCTTTTTCTGCTCATTTTCCTACTGAGCAGCCCCTTTTCTTACATCCTTTAATCAAACCGCTCCTTAGAGGGGCTGGCAACTTGAGGCCACCCCCCAGCTTGGGACCTTAACTTTGTATTGGAAAAGCTCACCCTGCCCCCTTTCGAACCAGCTTCTTCTGCAGAGCTAAAATGTCTCTCCTGGAAGACCGCATTCCTTCTGGCCATCACTTCAGCCAGAAGAGTATCTGAGCTGCAAGCACTCATGGCTGTGGAACCCTTCATCATCTTCCATGCTGACAGGGTATCCCTCAAAACTAACCCATCCTTCAACCCCAAGGTGGTGTCCAGTGTGGCTCTCAACCAATCCATTCATTTGCCCACCTTTTTTCCTAATCCCCAGAACAAAGGATTCTGCACTCTCTAGATGTGCACAGGCAGCTCAGATTCTATCTACACAGAACTAAATCCTTCAGAAAGTCTTATCAGTTGCTCTTTAGCTTTGCTACAGGGACAGAAGGCAAAGCCATCTCCAAGCAAACCATATCCAAATGGATAGCACACTGCATCCATTTCTGCTGCAAACAACATGGAAAGCCTCCCGCCAAGGGGGTCAGGACTCACTCCACCAGAGCAACCTCCACCTCTGCAGCTTTCCTCAGAGGAGTCACCACCAGGGACATCCTGGAGACTGCACCTGGACATCTGTTCACACTTTTACCAAGCATTACCACCTGCCTGTTTTCTCCAAATCCAGGGCAGGATTTGCCTCTGCAATCTTGCAGGGCATCCTAGCCAGCCCCTAGTTTCTTTGACTCTCTCCACCCCTTTCCTCAGCTTTGGGAATCAACCCAAATGCGATGACTGCAACAGTGAAACACGAAGAACGTAGTACAGTTGTGTACACTTACCATAAATGTAGATGTTCAAGTGTGTTCACTGTTGCAGTCCTGGTTTCCCTCCCTCCATCCCCGCTTTTTTCTCTTTCCTTACAAGGGACATATTGGTATTTACTTTCTACTGATGGGGTTCTTCCACCAGAATCTGGCTCCTACTTGGGGGCTTCTGACAGGTTATGGCAAGAAAAACTGATGTAATGGAATTGGCTGCCTTACTTTATACTACTGATGACCTGACGTCAGTCCTGAAGCGACAGCAACCGACGCAGAAATAATAAGCCTCTGGTATTTGGGCTGACCGAGGGCTACCCTGGCAGAGATAACCCAAATGTGATGATTGCAACAGTGAGTACACTCGAACATCTACGTTTATGGTAAGTGTACACAACTGTACTTTCTTTATATATATATATCTTACTGGAATCTACATACCCTCATTGCCATCTTACAACGTGGCTTCCCCATGCTCAGCCGACACTCATGTACCTTGAGAGCCTGCCACCAAACTGGTCAGTCTTTCCCCTCCCAGCAGGGTTTGTAGTTAGGACTACAAGCTGTTTCACAGAGGATCCAGCTGGGATACATGTTGTCTCTGCATCAACAAATGATTTCTGAACAACTACTTAGTTTTATGAATAATAATTTGTTTCATTTTATTGTCAAGAAATGTTTCTCTGTTAAATTTGTATTATGGTATGGCTTATACTAGAATTTAATAGGGATGCCTAGCAGAAATGTGCAACTCTAAAGATCGATACTGGGGAGTTCAGTCATAAAGTGCAATTTTTGTGATCTGTAAAAGATGAAGACTGAAATATCTCAGAGAATTCCCCTCACTCCAAGGTACAGGGGTCCCGGAGTTGTTATAATTAAGTAGCAGGGGTGGGGGTGCACAACCCCCCCCCCATATCTTGGGACCCCTTTTGCCCTGTGCAAAAATGCTTTCAAAGTTTTATAGCAAGTTTCAATTTTTAGTCTGCTTGACTAATAAATCAAAGTTTTTGTGTTCAAACTTTTGAATGCTGATCTGTAGCATTTTGTGTTTGTCATGTAGCCTGATGTCCTAACTGTACTGGATATGGTGAGTTTAACTATGTACAGAGCACTCTATCATAGTGTGCTGCTTTGTGCTTTTGCAGAGAGCATTACATATATTGAAATACATGATTTAGCCATTTTAGTTTTTGAAGATGTTTGCTTTGAGCTGTTATTTGGCCCTCATATTGGAAGTTTCAGTACTTATTTTTCTGTACTTAATTAAAATTTCTTTGCTTTTGACATCAGAGGTATTTCTGTGACTATCCTGGATTAATCAAAAATTGCAGTAAAACTAAGGAATGTTTCCTAATGAAGCTTAATAAAGACTGAATAGGATTATTTTATTCTTTCTATCTGTCTATCTATCTGTCTGTCTGTCTGTCTATCTATCTATCTATCTATCTATCTATCTATCTATCTATCTATCTATCCTGTGTTGATCAAGTTAGTCTAACTAGGCGGGTGTCCTGTTTTCAGTGGAGACCCAAGGTGGTATTTATACTACTAGGGGAAATTGGTTCAGGGCACTGCAGAACTTCCCTTAATCTTTTAAGTGCTGTGGAATCATTTACATCCAAATGAGCTGCACCTCTGTGCAATGTCTTGCCCAAAGGATGGCACAGTCAGGAGTACAGTATCCCCCTAGTGATGTATTGTCACCAATGCAGTCACCTGGAGTGGGATTCTGCTCTTCCAGCACTAAAGGCAAGTGTGCTACCTGTTGGGCCAGTGACACTCTGTAAAGGCAGTCATGCAGTAGATTATTCAGTTTAATTGTAGCACAGTCCCTGATATGACAAGTCAAAATAAAATTCTCGTGTCTTCCTGTACTGCGAGCCAAGTATTTACAGTTAATATCCTCCACAGTGTACTTTATTGTAACATAATATCATGCCATGTAAGTTTAAGGCATTTTGCTTTACCATGTGCCTCATACTGTATTGTGATGCATTACAGTGTGGTATAAAGGAGCATATCTTGTGCGTTATTTCTTAAATGTGCATTGATTGTACAGATTCAGGTGAGATGATTGGCTGATGAATCATAGACTCAATGAAGGTATTCAGATTGACACCCCTGTGTCTAGATCATACAAAATACAAATAACAGTAACTATTCTTTTTGTTGTTATTTTATTAATGTGTCATTATACAGTCACAGTAAGGCACTTGGGTTGTACATGGGGGAGTGAACGATGTGCCTTGTGCCACAGGAATAATGGTATTATCCAGTAATGCACACCCTTTCATGCATTAGTGGTCATGTTAGCCCCAAACTAATTGAAACTGTAGGGGTCTTTTGACACTGAATGTTCTGACAGAACATGTGCTAGTTATGCTAAGAACAGTTAAAACCCACCAATCTGAGTATAGAATTGCAGAAAAATAAAAGCTGTATTTTGTGAAGTAGGGAAGCCGTACTTCTGCTAGGTTTGCAAGATATTAACATTTATAAGTATGGATGGGTGAGTTAGCTGGGTAGTGAAATAAGCATTGTGCATAAATAACACTGTTCTTTTTGGGTTTTTGTTGAAATTTTGAGGACTGAGGACCATAGTTGCAATCCTAATAATGGCAAGACAGTACAGATATATACTGAAAATATACTAAGTCTGAGGGTGTGATACTTTTGGAGTTCTCCTCCTACTCTGAGTTATGGAAATGTGTGTGTGTGTGTGTGTGTGTGTGTGTGTGTGTGTGTATATATATATGTGTGTGTGTATCGCTATCCATGTCTATCAATCTGTTTACATCTGTTTGTATATAACAGTTGTGTGGGAGAGTGGTGGGACTGGGTATGGAGAAAACACCATATCTGGTAAAAAAAAAAAAAAAAAAAAAAAGTTTGCCCTCCATGCAGGTACATCATCCTCAGTTTGTTACAGGGCTGCATCTTAATGGCTGAGCTGAGCTCTTGGGTTCAAGGTTAGCTTGACCAGGGGAGCTCTTATATGTGATAGAGTAATAGGCTGGAAATAAAGGATACAAGCTAGGAGGAAGGAAATGTAGTAAAGAAAAAAAAATGCTTGAGTTCTGCATCAGTAATATGTTATGGTTTCTAGTTGTTCCCAAGATGTTTATTTTTTTTGCTGATCATGAAAGGAACTTGACAGTGTTTTTCCTTTTATGTAGTCACTAAATGGAAGTCTAAAATTATGTGGTACAGACTTCAGGGAATAAAATCTGTGCTAGTCTTATAAGAAACCAAATCAAGCAGAAACTTCAAAAGATGTGGAAATGGCAGAGCAACCTTTCTTTGTCCAAGACAAATGCAGTCACCCATAGATTTGGTGCTGTGTTCCATTTCTTATCCCCCTCGTGACATTAAATGCTTTTCAGGGGGTTATGCTGAGAAGAAATGTGTTTATGTGGTGACAAGGTTTGCTTCACAGCAGACTGAACTGTTTTTCAGGCATAAGTGTCCTTAGAGTAGGATGGAGTTTTTAATACACTTAACACATTTTTTATTAGTCAGTATGGAGCTAAGCAGAAAAGGAAGCATTAAGATTTTTATGTATGTGCATTTGTGCTTTATTGAATATGTTTAGGCTAAGATACGAATCATCCACCTGAGATTGCTGTAGGTACAATGGATTGCAATACATCTTCCAGGCTGATGCAGAATCAAATGATTACCGCATTATATGATGTAGCTTAGATTTTATGAATGTATCCTTTTTATATTTTGTGCAAGTAAATAGTTTCCCTTTGTAGTGCTGTAAAGTAGGACATCAGATATATTAAACAAAACTCCTTCCATTGTTGGGCTTAAGTCAGGCCGCAAACCGTTTTCATGTCCATGCTGTCATGCCTTTTGTATGTGTATAAGCATATAGGTACTAATGTGTTTTTGTAGCCTTTTAAAAAAAGTATTGCAGAGCCTGATCAGTGCGTGGATGTAAAACTCCAGGGTGAAGAGCTCATTGTTCATTATACCCATCACCTACATTCTTTTCAGTGATTTCTACAAGTAACAGAAGTAAAAATTTGAGCTAGGGTGATGCACAGGTGTATGAAGTAAGGCAATTCAGAGCTGATTCCTTTGATCCAGGATTGTGTGTGCTTCCTCTGCTGTGCTTTCCACCCATCACACACTCAGTCAATCACTTGTGGGAGCAGTGTTGGACAATCGTATTGAAAAGGTTCTTTACATAACTGCATTATAACTTAAAAAAGTTAGAAGTTATAAACCATAAGTTGCAACATCATCTGTTTTATCTTTGTAAAACGTGCACATGAAAGTGGCCATTTTCCCTTTAACTGCTTTTGAACAGTTATTCATTTTCTTATTCTCTGTTGTAAACCTTGTTACTGCAAAGCTTTGCCTGTGTTGAGACTAATTCACTGTATTCTTGCTCACTGACCGTCTTTAAAAACAAGATATTGGTATTTTCCTGTCTTGCCTTTGAGAATGGACTTCTTTAAAGATTACAATATATTATTTATTCTTTAGATGTTGTGTGCATTGTACAAATGTTAGAGAGTTCAACGTTAATGTGCATTCAAAAGTACTGAATGATTATTTTACACCATTTCTAAAAATAGCTATTAAATGCAGCTGTTTAATTGACTAAATGGAATAATATTTAGGGTACACATTTAAATTCTTTTGAACTTGTCAGTATTAAGACTGTGGCAGTAAGTCCATAAAAAAAAAAAAAAAAAACTTTTGTAAAAACCTTCACTTTGGACCATAGATAAAGGTGGTTAATCTGCTAAACTTAAAACTTAGAAACAGCCCCAAGTAACTGTTGCCATGGTGTGAATGGCATAAGCTGCATGTGTTCCTTGCCTGTTGGTTGATATGTAGGGGGACATGCGCACACCCAGCACGTTGGAAGGATGCCTTTTCATTCTTTCAATCCTCAGAAATTCTCACCTCTGGAAAGGATATCTACTATACAAAGGAGTAATTTTAAAAAGGTAAGAAATAGGTTTTACAGTAACTCCACTGTATAATGCCAGTGATAATAGTTCATCTGCAAGTGCCAAAGATGAATCCAGTCCTGACAAACTTTACCCTCAAGGGCTTTAGTAAGTCCTCACTAGTTGTGGTCATATTCTTGCATTACCCAAAGCTGGCTTGGGATCATTATTGCATATTCTCCAAGTAATTTATTCAGTTAGTGGTAGATTGCAGTCAAAGCCTTCAGTTGCAGAGTGTTAAACAAAAGTTGTTAAATGCTGTCAGAGGTTTTTGTTATAGACTAGACATACTAAAAAATGCCAGAAGGATGGATTATGTGTCACTTTTCAAAATGCACTTAGGATTTTTTCATGTGCCTTAATACAGCTCTGAAATGTGTAAAAGGACATTATTACTATATTGGTTAATGATTTTTGAAAGAACACTCAGTAAATACGCCTGAATGTATCTACTTTACATTTCTTGGTTTGTGTCATATGTATGATGCAAACAAACAGCTTGAATGACACTTTAATAAGTATCACTGTATCAAATTATTTAAAAACCAAGGGAAACGGAGCATTAGTTTTGATGTTCTCATTAGAATATTGAATAAAATAAGCTACTGTATGGTTTCACATGCATTTGTCTTTCCCCCAACAGCTGTTCTTCCTTTATTCATCATGTAGCAGATGTATGTATACTATCTTCTTTAATTAGGAAAAATGTACATGTGTGTGTGTGTATATCTATATATGTGCATGTTTGTGTGAGCGACTGGTACTTTTAGATGTAAATGCAAAACTACAAAACAGCAGTTTTCTAGAGAACATTTGGTATTTTGAACCAGTACATAAACAAGTTACGTCCCCTGATAACAGAAGTAATGTATATGGTAATTTCTTTCAGTAAATCTAGCTAAGTTACAGTTTGAATGTGATAACTCCAAGATTGGGGTAAATAAATTGCATTTTGTGCTCACATCCAAACTTCAGAAAAAGTAAATATTTCTCCACTGTCTGTGGATAGTGTTTGTTAAATACATTAAAATTTCAAACATTAAAACAGAAAGATATATTTTCCGTAGTTAGTCTAAGCACTATTGTGGAACAATGATGTTCATTTATTTAAGAAGGTACATGTAGCATCACATTAAAACAAACATGCTTTTCATGATTGTGCATAATTATGGACAAATAACACTTAATAAAAATCAAAGTTAGGACACTTACATTTTTGCTTTCTGCTTATAGTTGATTTGTTTATAGCCTTAGTATACACGGAACACTTCTGGTAGGGGGCTTACCAAAGAATAGAATTCCATGTGACAGGCTTCCCTTTCATTGACGCTGTGGGTTTTTGCAGGTTAATGTTCTTCACATTGTTCGGTTTCATTTCTTCTGCCAGATTATTTCCAAGTAAATGTCATGTTCTTCAGACTGCCTGCATCTTCCTTTAAGCTGTTTAATACTGAATGCCCACTGCTCTCAGGGCGACATACAAATGAAAAACCCTGTAGACTGTCCCTGTTTTACCATGAGTGTAAGAGAAGTGACCCCTAGATAATTAAAGTATTCATAACTCTTTAAAAATGAATTCACTACTTCAGTAACCCAGAAATGCTGCCTTTGTTCTTCATAACCTTTAATGCAGTGAAATCCTTATTTTCCTTCCAGGAATTCAGTAATCAGATATTATAATCATTTGAGAAAAAGAGTAGCTTGTATTCTCCATTGATTTTTCAAGAACTTGCAGCTAGCTAACACCAGTGTTGAGTGTGCAGTTGTAGATGCTGGTTGCTCTGTGTGTGAGGCATATCTCCTCAGGATGCTTCTGTCAGAAACACAGATGTGCAACACCGTTTTGTAAAAGTGGAAGAAAAAAAATTCCCAAAGGGCATAGTGGTTTGTCATATCTCAGGACAATACGCACACAAATGGTATTGGTGGCTAATATGAGCTGTTCAGAACAGACAGGGAACGGACAGGATGATACTTTCATGCATAATAAACCCATTAATTACTTCCTCTGATGGACAGCAGCCTCTTCTTAAAGGAAGATAGATGGGGGTGGGGGGCTGATACTGCTAATTTTGATAGGCTCACTTTGTTTGGAATAGCTTTTCATAAAGAAATGAATTCAATAAGACAGATGACCGCTTTTACACATTACCATTTGTGATGCTTTCACAGTCCCTGTTTGCTTTTCTGGTGGCTCCGAAATTTAAGAATTCAGTAGTCATCATTTTTTTCTAATAGTATTAAGACTTTTGGAGAGGTACCTTTCTGGACTTGTATAGAAAATATGCAAATAAACATCAGATGAAGATGATTTCTCTAGCTGATTTGTAGGATCACAAGAAATCTGCAACTGATGTCTTGTGAAGTCACTTGCTGAAGCAAATGATAGTATTAATAAGTAAGTATGATCATTTTGATTGTATTATAGTACCAATGTTCTGTTGTTGTACCACTGCCCCATGACTGAGCGTAAGTGTGGTTTCTGGTATGCAAGAGAGGGAGGAAAGTTGGAGTGAGAGAGAGTGAAAGTTACGTATCAGATAAATGCAATCAAATTTATTAATGGCGACATCCATGATAACATTCATTCACCCTGACAAATACAGCTGCGCACACCAACATCGTAAATACTTAGACTATGTGCTAATGTTTAAAACTACAATTTGGAACCTGGCAGACGCCATCTGTACAAGTATTTAACTGCACACATTCACGTACTGTGTACCAAACATAAACATCTAACTTCTTATGCTCAAAAAGTACAGACTAGCTCACACCATCATAAGTAAAAATTTACAGGAGAAGACAAAGCTACCACATCCCCTGTGCATGAGAAGAACTTCTGTACCCCTATCTAAATATAGCCACATCTCTGGTCCTAGAATCGTGGGCAAAACTTCAGATGCCTGAGATGGGGAAGGTCTGAAGCATCACTGGTAAAGGTGTATTTACTCATAAATGTCCTTTTCCACTTTACATACTAGTGGGGACACTTTAACCGCACTGACTGAGATATGCTGCATCTAGTATTGAAGAGGCTCGGGGCTGTTGTTCTGACTTAGGGAGGCAGTATGTAGGAAAGGTTTGTCCTTAGTAGCTACTGATGTACAGTACTGACGTAGATGTGCAGTCCTGAAGAGTGGCACATGCAGATATGGATTAGCAAAATGTCTGTTTTAACAAAATTTAGTGGCTTTTCTGCTGCGAGGCTTTAGCACAAGTAGAGTTGCATATTGTGTAGCCAAAGTGGGCATATATGACACCTGGCATAAGTCTCCCTTCCCTTTCTGTAGGTGGCGACACTTAGCAAACTAAAATACTGATTTAATGCTTTTGGGAGGGGGATGGAAACTTGTCCTCCCTCTCACTATCACTGGAGGGGTGCAGAGTATGACAGCTAAGGTATGATAGTGGTTGATGATATCGGTACCAGCAAGAGGGCCAGGGAAAGCCTAAATAAGTTAGTCTGTGACCCTGCTACAGACATTTAGCCTGTCTCTTACTGGCTTGGCTTGGCCTGGCCTCAGTATCACATAAGTGATAAAGAATGCACCCCTGCAAGTTAAGATCAGTACAGGTGTTTAAGCAGTGCAGGAATTGTGCATAGAGACAGGAATTATATATGCATTTACATCTCACCGGGGACATTGTCAGATTCACACTGGACTCATGTCCCTTTTAGTGTTTGACTCAATTCTAGTGTCATGACAGAGAAGGAGCTGTTTGTAGCTGACTGCCCCAAGATGGGGTAATAGGTTTAATTCTGTAGGAGAACAGGCTTATTGTGGCAGTCAGTGCTTTTATGTAACAGCTTTGAAGCTTGCGTACTGATATCATAAAATGCCATTAAAAAAACAAATGAAGACTCTTAGCAAATTATCCACAGCTCAGAACATTTCTGCATGAGCAAAACCTCTCCCTGAATTTTTAGAAGTTAGTCTGTTACTTCTAGGATTTTGTCTCTATGATATTAAATGGATTCCTGGGGTTAGTGAATGTTAGACTTATGACCGTGGTGAAGATACAGTAAGTTTGAGTCATGTTCCTCTTTGTTAACGTATCGCATAGTGACCGTATCATTAACTATTGAATAGCTTGCTAGGAAAACTTATTGAATAGTAGAACAGCTGTGTGTGTGTGTGTGTGTATGTATGTATATATATATATATATATATATATATATATATACACACGCACACACACACACACACACACACACACACACACACACACACACACACACACACTAAATAACATCCTGTTGACTAGTGCAAGCAAAAGAAAGAATGAGCTTCTTGTACAGAAGGACATGGACTGAGTACAGTGCAGTTATAGTTATAGTAAACTGCGTGTTAGCATATTGAAATTAGCATAAGCACATACTGTGGAAATTTCATGCTGTGTGATGTGAATCAGCATTGATGAATGAGATTGCTTATTGGTTAGTGAGTTTGAAGAGACTCTTCTTGAGGTTAGCCCCCCCTAGCTATAGGCATGAGTGAAAGTCAGTGCCATTTCTGACAGGTAATTTAACGACAGAAAGCTGCCTGCATCTTTGTCATGTACGTTTTTTTTGAGAGGCAAATCTTGCTTGATTCTACCTTTGACTTGTTCAGCTGACTGCATCCTGACGATAACTGCTATCTTCGAACCATTCAGCAAAGGTCCACACTGTACGGGTTTCATTCTCAAGAACAATGCTACCTAGAATGAGCCCTGGTGGTTGGGCACTGGTTTTGACATATTTTTACTGTTATACTTACTGCCATGAAACAGCATAAGTTTAAGTTGCACTCTTTTGCAACTATATCTGCAAATTGTATTGTCCTTTAAAATTGTTTAAAAGGAGGGCTAACATCCCCTTTTAGTATTCTCTCCTATAAAATTAGCTGTGTAGGTGTTAAAGGGCACACACTACCCCTTGCAAATGGTGTATTTGTTTATTTTATTTTATTTATTTTTGTTAGTGTAGTGCACTGATTGAGTGACCATTTGCAGGCACAGCCTGAGTGAAAGCTTTAATAGTTAATAGGCAGCAGAAAAAACAATGACAAAATATAAACAATATGAAAGTTTTAATGGAAAATAATACTTACAGATGTGGGATACATGTCACATAATTTTTAATAGTCTTTGAATTGACATGACAGTTGTACCGTCAAAAGAATTTATGGGGTTAGGAATGGTAAAATAATGCCCCAGAATTTAAATTCCATATCTGTCTGCCTTTTCTAACACACATATGGTTTAAACCCTTTTTCGCAAGAGGGAGAGCTCTCATACTCACTCAGCTGAATGTAGCCGTACACTTTGGGTTGTGTAGTCACCCTGTATCGGTGGAAGGTGCATATCCTGCTCCCTGACGGCTCTTTAACATGAGTCATCATCGTGCCTCTGCAGAGAGTAACTGCGGTGTCTGCTATTGGGTACTTTAGAACTGAGAAGTCACAGTTATGAGTAAATCACAGGTACAGCAACCAAGCAAGAGGGAAAGATTTTGTATGTATGTGCAAAATTATTTACATGCCTCCTTTTTTACAGTACCATAGGAGATGTATAAATTATGATTGAAAATGTATTTAAAGTTTTCTGATGTCTGGTAGATTCATCTGAGCCTAGAGAGTGAGCTGTTTTAGTGCTGACTAATACAGTAGAGTATGACCCTCTACTAATCTCACAGAGTAAAACCTGCTGCAGAACAGCTCAGTTTGAATTCACATCATAAGCTTTATTCTATTTATTCATTCACCCTTTTGATAAGAGTGTAGCTGATCTAGCAGCTTGGATCCTGTTTAGACATAGGAGGTTACCAGGCTTATGGCCCAAGAATCTTTTTAAGCCTGGCCGTTTATGTCCTGATTTCCCCTTTATCAATCCCCAGGAACTAGAATGGCTTTAATAATAGTATTTGTTAACCAAGTAGGCCACAATCCCTTTTCAGGGTTGACCTGGGAGCAATGTCTGGTTGAGTGACTTGCTAATGGTCATAGAAGAGGCAGATGAGGGCTGAAGGAATTAAACCCTGTACAGCATGAACTACAGCTTGCAGCTTTAACCTCTGCACCAAACCATCTTCTAAATAATGAAATTAATTAGAAGTTCTTATTTGATGAACTTTTTCAGTTCATAGGTGGTTACTAGGCTTGCAGTCCAGGGGTCCACTGAAGAGCTTAGCCCAAAAATTGTCTGGTTGAATGACTTGATCAAATTCATCATCAACAATCCCCTTTTTCCCATTTTCTACATGGCGTTGAGTGTCGTGTCAACTGTTGCCATCTCTGTATTCAGCGTCACTCTCCTAATTTCTTTGACACTCATTCCTGACTGCTGCAGATCTTCTCTTAAGTAATTCATCAACTTCTTGGCTGGACCCCCTTGTTTCTTCTTGCCTTCTTCCTGTCTTTCCTAAATCTTCACCAGATTCTCTTCTGCTTTTCTACACATGCGCCCGAATCACCATAGTTTGTTCTCTTTGATCTTTCCTGCAATTGGAGGTACTTTGAATTTTGCGCTTTTATACTCATTTCTTTAATTGTGTATCCTACTACCCATTTCAGGCACTTCATCTCTGTCACCTCGAGCTTCCTCAACTGCTTGGCCTTAACTGCCCAGGTTTCTGTAACATGCAGTAGTACTGGTCACTCCACTATTTTGTAAACCTAAATTTTCAGCTTCTTTGGGACTCTTCGGTCATACACTATCCCTGACACTCTGTGCCAGTTGACAGCAGCCCCTTTGATTCTAGCTTTGACCTCCTCATTCAGACTTTCCTTCTCCTCAACTTCCCCTTCCAGATACTTGGAGCTGTTAACCTGTTCCAGTATTTTCCTTTCTGTCTTAATTCTCAGCTTCTTCTGACGTTCCCTATTTGTTGCCATTAGAGCTGTCTTATCTGTTTTCATCCCATACGCCTTCAGTTTTGCATTCCATTTCCTTATCCTTTGCTGAAGTTCCTGTTCAGAGTCTGCCTGCAATGCCACATCATCTGCATACTGCACAGTTGTTGATTTGTCTCCTTTGACCTGTTTTCTAATGTATTCCATCACATGTATGAACAGAAGTGGGCTCTGGGATGAACCCTGATGCACACACACTTCCACTGGGAACCCCTCTGTGAGACCAAACACTGTCTGAACTTGAATCATTGGGTCCTTGTACATACTCTGCGCTAATTTTACCAATGTTTCTGTGACTTCAAACCTGCCCTAATCAGCTTTCTTGGGACCTTGTTATATGCTTTCTGCAAGTCTAGGAATGCCCAGTTGGACTCTTTCCTCATGTATACCTTCTTCTCAGCTGTCTGTCTCACTGCAAACTTCGGGTCAGTTGTGTTGCATTTTGACCTGAATCTGAATTGCTCATCTCCCATATTACTTTCTACTAGTCTGTACATTCGCTTGCAAGTCATCCTCTCCAGAACTTTCATGCAGTGTGATAATAGTTTGATATCTCTGTATTGCCTAAAGTTGTGAATGCTCCCTTTATTGTTGAACACTTGCACTACTGTGCTTATTCAGCAGTCATCTGGGGTATGTCTTTCTCTCCACACTGCTAAGACTAGTCCCAGGAGCCATTTCTCCGCTATCTCACCTAACATCTTTATCATATCTGCTGTGACCTCATCTGAACCTGCTGCTTTCCCTGACCTAATTTTCCTTAGTGTTGTTCTTTCTTATTCTATAGTGTGTGTCTCCTTTTCTTTCATTGTAAGCTCTGTCTGGGGCATTACAGCTTCTGAGGGTTTTCTTCATTCAGTAGCTGCTGGAAGTACTCCTTCCATCTGTCTTTGATATCCTGTGGACTGGTGAACAGGTTTTAGTTGGCATTCCTTACAAAGGGTGTCTTACTGTCTTGTTTTTCTTTGTATCTTTGCCTTGGAACCTGACAGAGTTTCTTTGTGCTATTTACCGAGTCACTTTCCAGAAGCTGGTAGAGTGCCTCTGATGCCTTGCTGTTTGGTACTGCAACTCCTCTCTTAGATTCTTTGTTAGCTAACTGGTATTCCTTCCTAGCCTGGTCCATCTTTTCTATCTTCCACTTTTTCCTGCACTACTTCTTTCTTTTAATAACTTCCTGGATTTCTGCATTCCACCAGCAGCTTTCCCTTTGTGCCTTATTTCTGTACCTGGCTGGGCCACATATCTGTTCCATAGTCCTCACACATGTTGTTCTGAGGCACTGCAATTCTTCAACTCCACTTATTTACTGTTTTTCTTGAGGTGCTAGAGCCATTGGTAATGCCTAGAACTCTTGTGCTTTCTCTCCAGTCAACTTCCAGGCCATTAGCTTGGTGTCTATTGATCTTAGAACCTTCTCTGACTCTGATTGTGGAAAGCAGTGGCTTATGCTGTGGGCCAACTGTTTCATGGGGGATGACTTTGCAATCACTGATTCTACCCCACTGTCCTTTTCTTACTAGGACCATATGGTCCCAGGCAGTCCTAATATCCTGTACTATCTAATATGATGTGTGCATTCAGGTTACTAATTATCAACAATGACTCATGTTGTCCTGCTTTATCCTGTACATCTAGAAACTGTTGTCTGAATGCACTCTTTTTTTTTCTTTGCTATCACAACCCTTCTGTGGGTACAGGTAGAGGTTATGAATGCTGACCATTTATTACACCGGAGTCCGATTGCCACAAGTCTGTCACTAATTTTGATGACATCCCTCACTGTCATCTGAGATCTCTTCCTCACCACAATTCTTACACCATTTCGAGTTTGTCCTTCTACTAAGTAGTAAAATCTGGATCCCAAGCCAAGTGGTTTTGCTGCACTGCTTTTCAATAATGCCTCCTGGATATGTAGGATGTCCATCCTTCTCTTTACCATCATGCCATCCACTTTCAGTCTCTGTCCTGTTAGTGAACCTACCTTGAATTTAGCAATTCTTAGTTAATGTTTGGCAGTTTGAATGATTTTAAGTCCCGTTTTTGCTCAACAGAGGTATCCCAGATAACCCAAGATGGACAACGGGACACCAGTCTGCTAGTAACTTATTGATGCAGGTATGCTGGACTTTGTGGTGGGCGCACACTAACCAGTAGGAGCACATACACCCATCCCACCTTTAGCATGGTTCCCTGGTTATGTCAGAATAGGTTGGGTCATCAATTCACTTATCACTGGCAAATACCCATGCCCTTTCAGCAACATTAGTCATCACCTACAGCCATATTTTACACCACTGAGTGGCTAGCTCTGCAGTCTATGATCCATGTTCTCCTGAATGGAGGTTACTGCACACCATAGATGCCCAAAGCAGCTGTTCTATAAACTCTTCCCCCTATAGGGCACTATCTAGAATCTTTGCTGGTGCCCACAACTTCAATCTTGGATGAGTTTGAGATGAAAACTCTCATCATGTTTTTGGGGAAATGGGAGAAACCCCAGAGAGATGCAGGGTGAACATGCAAACTCCATGCAGGTATTGGGTATAGGTCAGGTCACCTTGTGCATGAGAGGCAAAGACCTTAACCATTTTGTCAACTGGTCTCTTTGCTCATGGCCGCACAGTAGGTAAGAGGGTTAAAAGAATCAAACCTGTACCTTAGGAACTACAGATCACAAGTTTAGCCTTCTATGCCAACTAGTCATTGAAGCACAGTGCAAAGTCCCTCCCCCAATCAAAATACTGATCTTCAAAACCCTGTCTAACTTCAACACTACAGTCAACGTTAATGTAATTCATGTAGAATGTGTTCCTAAACTTCAAAAAAGCTGGACATGAAATGTGGTTCCCACTCCAAGGTTTTTCACAATGTATTTTTAAGGCTAGCAGTGACAGCCCCCACTAATATCCAAACCATTTCAATCTTCATCTCACTTCAGACGTTCTTCCTACAGCTTTCAGTTAAGCAGCAGCCATTCTGCTACTCGGTCTCCTTGTTTTCATTCCCACATGATTTTTGGACAGAGCAAATTTATGCCTTATGATTTTAATGTTCAAAAACTAGTACAGTCAGGTATGTGAACATACAGATAGCTACGGCCCCCTGTCAGATGCATAACATGGCCTGTATATTGGACTTAATATAGTCACCACCTTATGTTCAGTTATAGACACTATAAGTCACAGTATAAACAGTGGTTTTTTTCAGAGAATAGATATTTGTGACTGAGGTCGAAGCTTTTGATACTGGTGACCACCCACTGTTTCTTACTAAACTGGAAAAACTAAATTTTGGCTTAGTGTTAGTTCCACGGACAGCAGATATAATGGCATTATAAAATAAATGGTATATAAAGGTATATGAAGTCCTGTCTTCTTGTGAGTCAAGAAAACTGTCTTGTGGTGTATCACAGGGCTCTTGTATGACTGTTTCTCTTCTAGGTGTTTGTGAATGACCTTAAATTTGCTTTTCGTCTCTGAACATTGCATTTTACTTGTTTTACTAGGTCATCCTTTTATTATATACAGGGGTGTCATACAGCAAACTAAAAAAAAAAAAAAAAAGCTAGTAGTTTTCACTAATTTAAGGATTATTAAAGTTTGTATCGCATATGCCTTTTTTGTTGTTTCTTCATATTTGTTTTTGTTTATTGTTTTATTTAGTTTCCTCTGTTTTAACTGGACCACCAATAGTAAATTAACAGTAAAGTCTTAGAAGTCTGGTGTGATTCTGTACCTCCCAAAAGTTATTTAACACTGCCCCATTGTTCTGCCAGGCTCTTTTATGCAATATATTTTCACAGATAACCAAGGATTACAGAGTAGGGCCCATAGTAAAATCTAGTTATTTAAAATTCATACGGAAACTGTGGTCAAAAACACCATGTACTAGCTAAACTATGTTAAAGGCTTTAGCAACTTGACTCTTGAGCTGATAAAGAAATTGCAGATGTGTAGTTATACCTAAACTGGAATGTATCTTTCTGTTAATAAGTCCCTTCAGTGTAGAACCAGTAACCATTTCTGCATGTTGCAATCAGTACAAATGTGTAGGTTCAGCTTTCTTTCCGTTTTCACTCCCCCATTACTGTCTGCTTCTGCAAAAGTCTCACTGGTCTCCAGTTATTGCCAAGTCTGCTCTTTGGGTTACCTTTACCATCAAAATAATAAAGTAAAGAGATGTTTGTCTTTACTGGTAAAACTGCACTTTGGAGAGCAGCTGTATTATTTTAGAAAAAAACATGAATCCGTTCCAGTGGTGCAACCAGTAGCATACTTGCCTTTCATACTAGAAGATGAGGACGCTGTGAATGTTATTGCCATCACAGGTGACCGAATTCATTTTTCACTACTTGCACTGCAGTACAGCATTAGGGGATACTGCAGTCTTGAAGGGTGCCATCCTTTATATGAGGCGATAAACTAAGGTCCCATCTTCCTAAGTTGATGGTAGCTCAAGTGGATGTAAAACATCCTTGGCACTTATCAGAAAGATTAAGGGAGGTTCCCTGGTGTTTAGACAGATTTCTCGTAGTCAGTGTAGTTAACCACTTTCAGTCTGTCATGAAAAGGGACAACTATCCTAATGGAACTAACAAGACATCAGAGTATAAATACTATTAAAAATCCTCACACAGGCCCTTTTTAGTTCAGTAGTTGATGGGAGTGTTTTCGCTAAAAAAAGGCCTCGCCTGCTGGAATCGAGTACCAGCTGACATTTGAAATGAATAAACTCTGAAAGGCTTTAAAACAAAATTAAAGGAACACCTGTTTAAAGAAACGTAATGCTTTAGCATGAAGACATTAAATACGTCATACAGCATAGTCATCTTGCTTTGTAAGTATACCCACTGGACCACTGTACTTTACTTTCTTTGACATGTCATGTTTTATATTAATTTTTTCATATTATATACTTTATCTCTCTGTCTTGTGTCCTACTACACTACTACAATTTTTCTGTTATCCATTTCTAATGTTTATATATTTAGTTCTTGAGTTTGCTGTCTTTTATAGATAACTTATGAATGTACTGTGATGTCCTAATTGCACCCCTTAGGGAACCCAGGCCATGGCTGAAAGGGGTCAGTTTTGACCATTCCGCATACCAAGTAACCAAATAATTAAACTAAATACATTAAATGAGTAAATCATATGAGTAAATTATGCAGTTATGAATATATGCAGTTGACAATTATTAATACGTTTTATAAATATGTAATAGAAGTGTAGTGAGAACAGGTTAGTAGCTCTTTATCATTTTTAAGAGTGATGAAGACCTGTGGACATGTAATTAAGGCAATTTAACAAGCCAACAGTAAAAACGGCATGATTGATACATAGTTAGTTACAAGTTGTGATAGTATGACACGCAGGAATCAGTTCTGCCAAAATTGGAAGTGGTGCTCAAACTTGTTGGGGGGGAACTAGAACAATGAGGTAGGACTGAATTTATATTGCCAGCTATAGCAGAGACAGGGACTAAATGTACTTGGATACACTTAGATGAAGAAATATCAGTAAGTATGGGAACAGATGCTTTGTTTTTCATATGTTGGTTTTGTTTAGAATAATTTTAATAGAAATATTGAATTAATAAATTCATGAGCTGTCTGAATTAATAATTCACGTGTAGTCTGCAGAGAAATTGATGTCAATTTAGATATATTTGGAAACTGCATTTCAGTACTACTTTTTGATGTGCATTTTATGTACTATTAGTATTTGAAAAAGGGTACATTTATTTGCAGAGGGATTTCAGTTTAGAAAAACATAAGTAGTTCTTACTCCCCCCACACACTCTTCTGGTTTTGTATAAAACATAGGTGAAGTGTGCAAACCAAAAGTGGGTAGAACTACCTGAAAAGTGGCTGTCAGATTTTGCTATTCCTTCTTTTTTTTTCTGTCCCATTTGGGGGTAACCTTATGCTTATTAATGATACAAATCCATTAGTGCTTATACTGTTTTGAATCTCAAGAACATATTTGTGCTGAAAGCATTGGCAGTTAATATGAGAAACTGACAGACTTTGCATGTGACAAAAAATATATATACTTTTTGTAGCTAACATATTATCCTCATATTCTACAAAAGTTAAACTCAGTTAAGTATTTTAAAATTTTAGGAAGTATGGAAAAATGAAGTCCGTAGTGTAGATTTGGATTTTGTATTAATTCTGATAACCCTTCAGGACTGTTTGGATGTAAGAAAGCAAGAGAATGTTGTGTGTTGGTGGAAAAGTGCAGAATTTACAAACCAGTAGGCTCTTAATTCTGCAAAAAAAGTCTGTTTTTTTATTATTAATGCAAAAATGCAATCAGCAGATTCACAGACCTTCTCGCAATCCAGCCCTCTGGGTGTTCTAAGTAATTTTTCTGTTTGGTCACCATGGCACCCTGGCTTTATCCTGTTGCTTTTCCTGTGATGATGAGATGTGTCTGTGACTCTGAAATGCTTTTTTTATTTTTAAAAATTTGCTATAAAATCAGAACTGCTTTACTTGTTGCAGGAATTATATTTATCGTAATCCATTTGCAATAAACTGGCAATATTCTCCTACTGTACCTAATTTTGTTTTTACTTCATACCTGACAGATTCAGTGCATGCTGAAATTCACAGAATTACACACACTGCCCTAATGCAATCCATCATGGTTAATCTATGCAAATTACCATGAAGACGTTCCACATAGCCAGGTTTTAAACTGGTATTATGCTTTACAGCACACCTGCCAGCAACGTTATACTAGATAGACATAAAGGTAATGGAGTGTGTATTAGTATGCATGTTTTTTTTTTGTAATATGTACGTATGCATGTGTATTTTAGACTCCTAATATTTTTCAGATTTAATAAAAAACAAACAGTTTATTGAAATTTAAAATTATGTTGTATGAATCATATTTTGCCTTTAGGAAAAATAAAACTAATAATTAGATTTTCTTTGTGTTCTCTATTTAGACACTGTTTTGAAGTAATTTAGCTGGTAGAGTGTGGCTAGAAAAATATTTGTAAAACTTAACCAGAGAAAAATAAATGTATTCTAGAAGCTTATGCCCATCTATAAACTAATTTAAGGGTTAGCATGTTAAGGTGTCATTTTGGGGATTTAGTTTTCATTCCCACTAGTTCTTATGTTAATTTACTTTCTTTTTGCAATTTTAATTTCTTAGCACTGAGTAAAAGCAGATGAAAGACCTTGTTGAATATTTACTGAGTCATTTAATTGTCAAGTTTATTTTACACAGTACACAGGTATTACTGACATGTCTTGTAAAAGCTTTTGGGAGCAATCATACTGTAGAAATACACTGTATACACCCACAGCTAAGCAGATGGTTGTACCAACATCCTGGAAATTGAGAAGGACCTAACAGGATAATTCCCGAGTCTTGTTTATAAGACGCTGGGTTTTGATTCAAGTCCTGCCCCTTTAGTGTATTGTTTTAGGGCTATTTTTCCTTGTCAGGGAGGGTTGGAGTCGTCTGTGCATCAGCCAGGACAGAAGACAGCTTTACAGAGCACTAGTGTTTTACAGGGAGCTGGAAAAAAGCTGGATCTGATGTTAATATGACATAACCCTAAGGCTGCCTGTGTTCCTGGAACAAGGATGCTGGGTCAGAGGAAAAAAATAACCTGATTTTAGAAATGTTCACTGCACCAGAGAGTAAATTAGAGTAGGCTTTAGCTTTGCATGTGCAGGTTGCATGTGTGTGTAATACCCAGTGGTGAAAGTATGGTAGGTAGGCTGAAACTCGGAGGTGAATTTCTTTTGCTGATTGTTTATTTCCAGAGTGGGACAAATATTATATAAGGTTGTGCACCCCAGCTTTTCTTGCAGAGGTACACTGCGGACATTTGTTTGTACATGGGGAAAAGCAGAACCCGTACATTCGATTGCCTCATTTACAACCCCCTCACCTTCAAAAAACTTAATTTTGATGTAACCCCACATTGATATTTTCTGTCTCACACGTGTCTAACCTTGAGTTGCCTGATGCTATTTAATCTGCTAGCGTAAGAAAAAATGGAAGCGGAATGAAGGAATTTTAGTATGCTTTTGCGTGGGCTTCTACTGTCTTGTTATTTCTGATGTTACTTTTCCAGCTAGCAGATGTAGGTGTGTCATGGTGCTGTTTTGAGAGAAAGGACAAGCCATTAGTGTCCATTGTGTAATTTTTCTATTTTTATCCTGGTCTAGGTCTAACTAAAGTTTCTGTACTATAGAGCACCAGAAATCTAGGTCTAACAGTGTGGTAATTCTAGAGAAAGAGGTAGAGGGCTCTGTATGTCCATGGTGGGGATGTTGAAATATCATTTAGAAAATTCCAGAATTAATTTGTAGATGACATAGACAAATCTAAAGTAAAATTATTCAACTATCACTACTACTAATCCAGCATAAGTCATACTTGATCTGTTGGTACTGGAGTGCTTGGTGAGAATTCTGCTATGAATTATTTGGCATGAAGGACTCACAGTTATTAATGCAAGGCAAAATTAATTTAATCGTTCATTCGCTTTTTGCTGACAAGGCTGTTCTAAGTAGGCCCATGAACTGTTTTTAAGGGAGGCTTGATGTGATATTTACACAAAATGGAGAAATTTGGCCAGGGCACCAAATAACTTCTGCTTTTCTTTCTGTTAAATGCCTTGAAATCATTGTCAGCCATGTAAAAGGGCCAGGAGTCATTTTTATGTAAGAGTAATGTTTGATGCTGTTATCAAAAAATATTATGCCCTCTAAAGACAAGTATTTAATGGACCTGGGCTAGGTAAAGATTTAAATAAACATAAATACCAGTCTGATTTATGGGTTATTTGTGTTGATTTATCCAGTCATAATGAAATCAGTCATAATGAGGATTTGAATTTGAAAATATGCCATAACTTATAGCTGAAAGGGAGATTTTTAATGTGTGAATTCTTGACTGTTTTCTTTTTAATACATGGTTTAATCTAATTTGTTTTGCCTAGCAACTAAAGGCTCTCACATGGAAGCAGGTAGAATTGTTATTACTATAGGAGAACCATAGTGTGTGTATACATAGGACATGCATGGATTGAATGAAGAATATGGGATCCAGAGTTAACAGGCAACATTTATCCTTACTAGAAGTATTGTGGGTCAGCATTCTATACATTTCAGTTATATGTATACATGTGTCCATATTTATGTATTTATATACACATATGAAAGTATGCATATATAATATAAATATGTTGTGTGTGTGTGAGTATATTTTTATTATAAAGATATACATATATACAAGCTATTAGATAGATAGCTACTGAATGTTTATAAGATGCATTTAAGGATCACAAGGGCACATGAAACTTTCCATCTTGTGGCGGTCTTGATCCTTGGTTTGGGCATCTTATGTGGACGCTGTCTGGGTGCCTCCGTGGGAGGTATACCAGGCAGCCGCATACTGGGAGGAGGCATTGGGGGAATTATATATCTTAGCTTGCCTAAGAAAGTCTGGTGTACCATACTTATTTGGTGCCACAGCCTGTTCACTGTAACAGGAAGTTTAGAAAGTGTGTTTGTGTGAGATTTCTATCATGGAAAACATAATCTTAAATGACTTTAGTTTTATAGCTCAAATGGCATCATGATAACATCCCCTAACCCTGGTCACCACTCCTCACATTATTTCTGTGATCCATCTCTTCATCTGGAAGACGTGCATAGTTACTGGATGCCTTACAGGACACTCAAACATCCACTGCGCTCAAGATGTTGAGTCTTTTCCCTTCAGGGAATCTGGGCTGATGACCATTGGCAACTTGGCCTGGGTAATGCTGTACTCTAACATCAGAAGGTAGCAGGCTTCACTTCTTTCTTTTCTTTTTTCTTTTTATTTTCTAGAAAAGATGAGGCATGCACAGTGGTGTCAGTTGAAGCTGATTCATCATGATGTGTGTGTTTACTTCTAACAGTTTTAAGATGACACACTCGTGTTCTCTTCCATCATCATCTAGAAGTCATTTTAGGATTGACTGGTTGGTTGGTTGTGCTCCTCAGAAAAAGAGTCTGTTTCTGAACAAAGGTAACATGTTTCAGCAGTTGCCATCTTGCCAGTGAAGCTGTTTCCAGTATGCCATTGAGGCAGAGTGATTTTGAGTAGAATGATGTTGATAGAGCCACCACACAGGTAACATCTGAGATCTTGATTAGTTATGTTCTTTTTAACCCTAATGTTTGTATTTCTTTTGCTGTGTAATAGTGAAGCAGGCAGTCGCTCAGTGGTTTTCAATTCTTCACAAATATATTTTTTTAATAATGTTTTCATTCTTACTGCCTACCAGCTGTCATCCAGGTAATGGCTCTGACAGACCATTTGTTTCTTTTTGGATGACAGAAGTTTGCAGGTGGCTGATACCCAGGCTGATGTCACCATTTTTTGTATTGCTTTGATTTGCCATCCCCTTAGCATGAACTTCATGTCCTATTGCACTTGCAGCTACTGCATTCTCTGTTCTGTGTATGCACAAATCCCAGTTATAGTACACATTTACTGCTTGGTGGATAAATATATGTCTGTAGTCTATACCGCCTGCTGCATTGATAAGCCTATACTATAAGTCAGCAGTAAAGAAGACTGGGCTGCCTTTCTTTGAATAATTAAGCTGTCCTTGGCTGCTTAGTCCCACCCACTCCAGTCAGCTCCTCCAGCTCCCTAATCTCTAATCAGTCTTGGGCATCAGGGTCACAGCAAGGGCAATAACTGTCTATGTGATGGAGCTAATGCTACAGTTCATTGTGGTATAAGAATCTGCAGGCTTCACTTGGGGTCTTTTCGTTGCCATGAATTCCCTTTGCTATGACCATTACGGAGAATCTGCAGTGTTTCTTAGGGTGCGTGAAGGTCAACAGGTGTATGGTACTTGGATATGCCGCACTGCCCACCAGTAAATTTATCTTTAATCAAAAAATCCTCTAACTGATGCCTAACAGGGGTGCGGTCTTTCAAGTCACACCACTGGAGTTAAACATATTAAAGTGTTAAAAAAAAAAAAAAGGCACACAAATATGTACCACTGAACAATCTTCTAAATGCAGCTTAGCCTCAAGAGTATTCAGGAAATATGCACTGTTGCCTTGGATGTTGGCCTACACTATCAACTCCATGAATGGGCTCCAACACCTCACTGAGCAACGTAGCACAGCTCTGTAGATCTCCACTCTGCCTGGGTTTCAATGCCCTCCAGTGCTCCTTTGTCCATGTAACTGTACTTTGAATAAATTCTTACTTTCACACAAACTCAGTAATTTTCAGAGAAGGTTGGTAACATTCTTAAACTCTACAGCCTTCTGTCATGGCTCAAGGTAATGAAGTGCCACCACTCTAGATTACCGGGCTGGGAATCTCCCAATTGCTGTTTCACTATTGGTAATAAGCCAATTCATATTAAACACAAATGATGGTGTGTAGCTGAGCGGTCCATAGAATTAGAGATGGTTGTCAGCAGCTTGTCACCATCTAACAATAAATATCTTATTGTCAATAAGTAGATAGACGACCATTCACAAGTTTTCTAAAAGTGAGTAAGTAAAAGTACTGAACAGAAAACAAGTTAAGCAGAGCAGCTAACAGTTAATATATAGAAAAATGAGTCTTTGCACAGAAAAACAAAAAAAATCCTTTGAACAAATGAAGAAGACATTCGCCTACAACTATTTATTGTCTGAAAGAATTAGTACAACCTAAACTAAAACTATTTCTTGTCTGAAAGAATTAGTACAACCTAAACTAAAACTATCTGATTTTCAGGGCAGAAACACAAGTACAGGTAACTCATAAGTCTGTATATCATACACATCTGGGCAGCTGTGTCATTTAGACTATTTTCTCCCTTTTTTTGCATTCATCTATGTGTTTATATCTTTTTGTACAGAAATCACAGATGCAATGAAGCAAATTCTCACATTTACATACTGTTGAGTTTGTTTACCTGCTCATGACTAGCTTTCTCATTAACAAAATTCTGTAATTGCTGTTTTACAGAACACCAGCTTCCTGGCCTAGAAAAAGTTACAGGCCTTGTAATCACATAGCTGAACAGATTACACCCTGTTTCACATTGTATAGATAATTGCTGTAGTTCCCAATAGAAGGAATGTACAATTTCATTTACAAAGTCCACATACTTTTTATACATTTCTTAGAAAAAGGTTAGAAGATCACACATCTTTACATGCCACTGGTAGAGGCATGTTACATGTATAAATTGCAATGTAGTAAGTCACAAGTTCTCAAATTTTCATGCACCTGAAAAACACACACAGTACAGATTAAAGCAAGTATTTTTAGTTTACTTGCTGTATGTTTTAAAACACTTAAGTACACCTCAGATATCTATTACACTTTGACTCTAAGAACAGTGATGCACTTATTCACAGTTATAACAGGATATATGAATGACCATTTTCTCCTCAATCAGCTGAATTTGACTCATGTTTTCTTCAGCCCATTCCTTTAGTATTGCATGTCTAGCTGCACTCATAGTGTGGTCTCTGATCTGTGTTATAATATACCACAGTGGATAGATAGTGATCTGATGTTGTTATTGTCATTCGTTCCTCAATGTGTGGGTCTCTGATCAACCCTTGGATCCGATTCAACCGCTGTCCAAAGCTTTAGCCTCTGAGTCTCGAGCTCCTTCCCTACCCATAATGCCGCATTCCCCTTGATTACCTCAGATCTCATTTGCTGCTGTACAAGAAGCATCGTAATCTGATTGCTTGAGCTCCACTGAGAGTTTCTAGTGGTAGTCTTGTAGTTAAGTCAGTTTGTCTGTTATCTTTATCTCTTTCCTGTATCTCTTCTTATAGATATCTATATAAAAAAATGTCTTTGTCTCTGTCTGCGGCCCAGCTTCCCTGACTTGCACTGCTCTGACTGGGGCAGAGCGAAGTGTCTCTTGGAGATGAAGCCTTGATGTCAGTTCCTGGGGGTTGACTTTGACTCCAAAGTTTTCAGAGCTATCACTTTCCCTTGCATCCTCAGCATTTGACAGCTCGGCGCCACCTCCCCCTTCAGAGTGGATGGTCGATGAGGCTGTAGTGCTTTCTGCTCTGACAGCTTTGGTTGTGAACAGAACGTCTTCATTGTCTCATGGTCTGTCTGCCTTTGAGGTGGTGGAGAGGGTTCTCTCCTTACCAAGGAGATCCTCATCTCCAGTGCTTTTGGATCCACCCCTTACCTCCTCGGATACTGTGTCTGAGACCCTAGGTCTGCCACCTCCAGGACAGCTGGCCCAGCAAAGTCTCCAAGCCATTCCATCCTTGCAACCCCAGGTCTCTTCCGATACTTCACCGGAGCACCCCCCGAGGAGGTACCCCAGAAGTGGAGGTACAAGAGGAGGCACCTGCCTTCTCCCCAAGAATCTGTCACAGAAGACACCAATTTCAAGGACGGGTCCCTGATATCTCCACCTGAAGAGGCATCTTAGAAATCTTGCACCAAAAAGGTGATTGGTCTGCCAAAACCCCACCTTGGAGGAAATGGTGTTCTTGGAGGCTTTTTGGCCCAGCCTGTCTATATCATTTTTGCCCCCCCCCCCCTCGCTGATGCACTTGACAACTTAGTATCAACCAGGGCATGGAAGGAGCCGGACACTGTAGACCCTATCCCCAAATGTGCAGAAAGGATTTTTAGTGCCCCAACAGAACAACAACACTGGACTGAAAGAATCCCGGTAGATGCTGTGGTTGTTGCAGCAGCCACCAAAAAGCTCACTCAGGAAAGCTCTACTGGATCCCCCTAACAGGGAGTCTAGGGCCGTGGACAGATTTTGCAAGAGAATTTCTCCTTCGGCCACTTTTACCTTACAAGTGCTGAACTACCTTTCTCATTTTACTAGGCTATAGAGGGATTTAATCAAAGAACTGTCTAGCTGTGCCCCATGTTTGAGGAACGGAAGGTTTTTCCTCCAGACTGGCCACTCTGCAGTCCAATGCTTACATGAGGTTAATTTCCCACAATGCAGAGGGCACCTGTAGGGATGCCGGTTCAGGCATTGTCATTAGATGTCTTGCCTGAATGTGGCTGTGTGGCTTTGTGGAAGCTTTCAAGGCATCATTTGTCAATGCACCCTTTGATGGATCATCATTGTTTAGGCCTGTGATGCCACACCACTGAACCAGTAGTCAAGGAACTTCAATCCTCACACCTGGCAACAGTGGAGGATGTACACTGGGAGGATGACAGGTATGACCACCGTATTTCCAGATGCAGCTTTCTGCATCAAGTGCAGTTTCCCTTAAGAGCACACAGAGACCACAGTTAGTCCGGGGCTGGTTTCTCCCTCTTTCTTCAGATCCCCAGTAAGATTCTCCACTGGCACAGCTATAGAGTTGAGATCTCAGCTGAGTGGCCATGCCAAGACCTCCAGCAACCTCTCTGTCAAACCAGTGTTTCATGTCCCTGCCCAAGTAGCTTACACACACACACACACACACACACGCACACACACGCACACACTGTTTGAGGTTTGATTTATACACACACACACCTAGGAAAGGCTGGTACAGGTTTACTAGCTATGCCCCCTTTTGTTCAAACTGTAAGGTAGTTATCACTGCCACCAGCCAGCTCCGTATCAGCTACTTTAAAGCCCTTAACAAAGGGTGTCCAATCTTACTGTGTAATGTTACTATAAATACAAGTGGTAGTTTGACCAAGAGCAAGGCTGTTAGCAGTGGCCTACGCACTGTCACCAAATAAATATGAAAGTACTCTCAGAACTTAAATATCTTTACACAGATCAGCCAGAGTGAAATGTGTGTGTGTGTGTGTGTGTGTGTGTGTGTATATATATATATATATATATATATATATATATATATATATATATATATATATACTATTGCATCAGAGATCAAATTCACAGGAAATATTTAAAACATTGCAGAACAGTCTCAAATGAATAAAGAAAAATATCTAAACTAAGCTTTGCTATATTCCTGACTATATCTAAGAGAATTACAATATCCTAGTTAACTTACTTATACAGCAAGGCAAATGTGTGGTGAATGGGTTGTCTTGTCAGGTCAAATACAGAATGCTTTGTCACACTCAGATGCATCTTAAATTAATATCCTGAATATTACTGCTGGGATAGCTTGCAGAATGACATAATTTCTTGTCATCTGACTCTATCCCAAATGAAACCCCCGCTCCCTGAAGCTAGCAGAGTGTGTAGCATCTACCTGTGAAAATACATAGACAAGGACTTTTCCTCAGATCTTTGGCAAATGCTGGAACTCATAAAGCACTTCCACATTTCAAGCCTAGTAATTATTTCTCCTTAAAGACAACAGAGAGCTCCCTAGTGTAGACATCCTATCTCTTGCTGTCATAAAGTAATTTAATTTCAGCTATTTTTCTGAAGTTTTGCTGGACTGTTAACATCCTGTGTTCCTCAGTTTCCATTGTTAAAATAAATACATTTAAACAGTTACAATATTGTATGTACATTTCTGTTCTCTTCCAGCAAGGCACACTGTGGATACATCTTTAAGCTCAGTACTTTACAAAAATTCCTTTTTTTAACACACCTGTCTGTGCAAACAAGTTTGATATATACATGACATACAGTTTTAATGCATTTGTAACACAAAGATCTTATATGAATCATGTTTATATTCACAAATGACATATAATTTACAAAATTCTACATAGCTGTGCTGGCAGTACCTGCTTTCATCACAGGGCCCCTGTCAGAGAGACTCTCCCATTGCGAGAAAGATGGAAAGACCTTGTCTGCCATTGGAATCCAGTTTTCTACCCCACAAAAATCCTTCTCCAGGAATCAGCGTGGTGGAAAAAAAATTGTGGTTCAAGAAGTCTCAAGGTCCTTTTCAGGAATACCAGGGAGATTTTTTCCCCCAGAGGCTGAGGGAGAAACAATAATGGTAGAAGCCTCCCATGCAGCAAAGGGGGTCCACAAAATCAAGGGCCTCGAGACTGGTTCTTGGACAAACCCTTTCAGTGCTTCTGAGGGATTGTCCGACTGTCCCTCTCTGGAGGCATTTGGGATGCACTTATCTTTGCACCCAGAAACCTTGAAAGCCAACACAAATGATCAGTATTTGAAAAGGATCATATCCGGAGGCTATTCTATTCTATTTTTAAAACATCCCAAACCAAACAGATCCAGTCCCCGATGTTCCACTTAATCAGGGGGAATCAGCAGCTTTGGAGATTCCAAAGCTACTGGACAAAAGAGTCTTCTAGAAGATCCTCCCAGATCAGACCGGATCAGGGATTTACTCAAGATTATTTTACTACCAAAAAAGACAGAGGGGATCTGAAGCCAATACTGGACCTGGCATCCCTGAACACTCAGTAAAAAAAACTCAGAATTCAGGACGGTCACAGTCAATTCCATTCCACCTCTATTGCAAATGGATGACTGGATGTGCTTGATTTACCTGAAGGACGTGTACTATCATATCAAAATGAACAGACACTCACTCCAGAAGGTATCTCCACTTGAGTCTGGGGCTTCCAATTCAGAGTCGTCCCTTTCAGTCTCACCAGAGCCCCCAGGGTGTTCACCAAATGCATGGCAGTAGTCACAGCTCACTTGAGACTGCAGGGATTCCACATGTTTCTTTACCTGGACAATTTTCTCCTTACCACTCAAACCAGGCATCGACTCACCTAAGCCAGGTTTTATTTTCTATGCCTAACCCCTACCTTAGACATAACCATCAACACACAGAAATCTCAATTGGACCCGGTCCATGTAGTAGACTTCATAGGAGCGTGTCTAGACACATCCAAAACTCTCTCCAGACAGAATTTCCATTTTAAGACTGGAAGTTTGTAGTTAGAGAGTATGGACTAATTTATTGACGTAAGAAATAACCATGACTTTCCCCTTCCAGCAAGAGCAGTAGGCATTCCAGCCTTGTGATTGACATTGTCTCATCTAGCAGTACATGTTTAGTGTTGAGAATGTGTGCTGTACAGGTGAAAGTATACAGCATACCAACTTTATTTGCACCTTATCTTGTAGGGGGAGATAAGCAAGTAAAACCAGAAAAGGCCTACTTTCCAGTGGATCATTTCAAAATGCCCATTCAGCATGTTTGTTCATCTTTATGTCCTAATCAAGTTGAAATCTGAGGTATGAAAAGTGCAACTCTACCTGATTTGCTATTCCCTTAGAGATATTGCCACATTGCAGAGAACACCTTATTTAGACACAAGTCTGGAATTGTACATGGGTCTGATCTAGAGTACCACTAATAACTTGATCGGCAGTTTTGACTTTGAGAATGTTAAAGAATGTGAACCAAAATGGCAAACAGTGAATGAGCAGATATAAAATATTTGATATATGAATCAAGCTGTTAATAAATTGCGTAATTAGTTTTGTTAGTGGATAAGCCGCGATGGTGCAGCAGTAGCGTTGTCATCTCACAGCAAGAGGTACTCCCGTTCGATTCTCGGCTGGAGCGCCTTCTGTGTGGAGTCTGCATGTCCTCCCCATGGTTGAGTGGCATTCGAAAGACATGCTTGAATGGGCATGGGGCTGGCAACTCAACACCGTATAAATCTGCTGCCAATCATTCGTGAACCGGAGTTCCGCTATGGCGACCCATAATCAGGAAAAGCTGAAAGAAGAAGAAGTTTTGTTAGTGGAATGGGATGACCTACAACACTTACAAGTCCCTGACATAAGAGGAGGACTGTGCCACCTAGTGGGGAGGACTGTGCCACCTAGTGGGTATGTTAGGATATTGTGGCTGGTACTTGAAGCAGAATATGTGAATTTTTTTTTTCTTCCCAACAGACCATGAAGTGAAGGGGGGAGATGTGCTAGCCATTGCTCTTCTATTCTAGACTGATCTACTTACTCTTTACTAGATGTATGCTGTGAGCCCAAAGGTGATTGTGTTATGGAGGTTGGGTTGCAGAAGACGTGTTTTCCTGTTTTAGGGAAAAGCTACTTGACAAGTACCCTACTGAATGTATTCTGAGTGGGCAAGCTGCTTGCTGTTTGCAGCAACTGTAACCTCATATTCATGATGCATTGATTGTGTAAACAGGCAGTAGTTTATCAATGCCCTGCTAGTAGCTAACAGGAGAAGGAAAGCGTAGGACATATTCTTAAGCGAACTGCATGGAAGAGCAGGCACAAGGAGTCTAGGGAGGGAGAATTACTGGTAGTGGCGGTTATGGATGGTGGCTATGAATCTTTTATAAGGTATCTGACAAGAGGCCTAATATGCAGAGGTGAAGGTCATGTAGATTCTTATTTTAATCTGGTATATGTTTCTAGTTTCTTTTTGAATTGTAAGTTGTTTTGTTTTAGGACATATGCAATTTCATGTCTATCTCTGTTTCATTTCACAGTGCCTTTTCAGTTGCAACATATGTTATCAGAGCACTAGATCAGCAATGTATTATATGATTGGGTTTCTTCCTCTTTGCACAATGTATTAATTATAAAAGAGGAGAATGCTAGAGGTTTCAGTCTTCTCTGATGTCAGTGGCAGCAACATATCTATCCTACTGTCTCATATCCCATGTATGTACAGTCAAGACATTTTTTTGACTAGCAGTAGGCAGATGTTTATTGCTTGCTGAAAAGTTTCAGCTTTGTTGGCAGCAGGGTACAGTTTACTTTTGCATTAAGAAACATTATACCAGTCACTTGGCCAAGGTCTGCAAATCTTATCAGGCAATTTGGCAGTGCATAGGATTAAGGCTATGAGTTGTTAATGAGCTGTTTCTTGTGGTCCAGGATTTGCTTTCCTCAGTCTCCATTTTCCTACTCTGTGACTTTGAGCAAGTCATTTCACCAAACAGTGCTGCAGAGCTGATGGGAAACTGGGCTAGGCTCTTCAATGGCCTGCTGGACTGCATGCCTAATATGTACCTTTGAACCTATGAATCTGTGTATTGTACAAGGATTTGTGTGTGCGTTGCAGGACCAGGTATGTCTGAGAATTCTGTACAACGCGGTTTGCTTATTAAGCTATAAACATTATGTGCATGCCATGGCTATGTTGGATGGGCTAAAGGGAGTTGGAGAAAGTGAAGGAATGGCCTTTAATAAGACACTGATCTCCATGAGCCACCATTGCACAACAGTGCAGTCAGGCTTGTTTTCAGTGAATTAAAAAAATGCCTTCCTTTTTAGAACTGTTGTTCAGCCAGGTGAGAGCCATGGCATGTATGTCTGCTAAGACACAATGAAGTGCTGTGGGGTGGGAGCCAGACATACAACTGACTCCAAGTTCATTCAGTAAGAGGGCTTTAATACTTCAGTTCTAGGTCTGTTATCACAGAATGAAGGCACCCAACAAAAAAGGATACAAGTCCCATTCACTGCGTATATTGTTATCAGCTGGTGTTTCAGGGATCAATGCAGTATTAAATACGTGTTGTGGTTACACACATCGTTTCATTATGTACACTTTGAGGTTGCATTTTGGCTGTGTGCATATCAGTCATTTCCATATTTCATTGTTTAATTTAAATCTGAAGCACCCGACAGCTGTAAAATCACCAAACTAGATTTATTGCACACAGTCCAAGTTAAACTTTTGACAAACCACTACGTTTTTCGTCATTAAAACAACAGACTTCATCAGACAAAGACAATTATTTGATTTAAAACCAGATATATATATATATATATATATATATATATATATATATATATATATATATATATATATATGCTGACAAACTTTTAAATCACCTAATGATTGAAGAACAAGGACTTCTCCTCATGAATATGTATGAAACAGTTGCTCCTCTCGCAGTGTGTGTTTGGTTATTGGTTTATTTTCGCACAGTACCTCACGTTTTCTTTATTAATTTAAATCTGCACACCAAATGATCTTGTGTTTCACTTCTGTGTATTTGTGCTAATTGTGTGCGTGTGCGTGTGTGTGTGTGTGTGTGCGTGTGTGTGTGCGTGTGCGTGTGTGTGTGTGTGTGTGTGTGTGTGTGTGTGTGTTTTTATTGACATCAGTTGGTGCATCTTTTTTAGCTCTTTTGTTGAATTTTCTGTTACCTGTTATTTGTAGTATATTCTTTGGCGAATCATAAAGAATGTGGCAAACACTGAAAAATTATTGTGGTGATTCATGCTGTCTGTTGTACGTTTCTTTATATGCTTTTTTATTTTTAAGAAAGTATTCTAATATCAGGTCATTTCCTTTCTTTTCTGTATGATGTCACATTTTAATGATTACAATAAAAGAGAAAACCACATCTCTGCTCTCATGAAACTATGCTATACCCCCCCCCCCAGTTTTTAGCCCACCCTTGCATTCAGATTTTGTTTCCACAAAGAAAGCCACTTTATTGAATCATTTCAGCTTGATTGTTGTGAAGTCCTTGGCAAAGTATCATGTGCTCATCCCTGTTTAGTATGAAAGCTCAGCAGTTCGGTAGTCACAGTACTGCATGGGTTCTTGTAGTCTAAATTAAAGGGTTTAACAACAGTGACAATTTGTAAAATTTTCACTTTGATTTCAAAAGTCCCATTGCAGACAAGGCTTGTCGGAGCATAGATCATTAATGACAGTTTTTCATTTTTAGATAGAACAATGGGGATTGGGAAAAAAACAAGTCAAAAAAACTTTAATTCTGGATTTGTTATGGTGAATAATATTTTAGGAACTCTTAAGCTTCATCTTTTTATCTTTTCCTGCTCATTGCTGTCATTGTGTAAAGTTTTTGTGTGACAATTTTTATGAGCAGTTGTGAATTGTACAGATGATTCCAGAGTATTCCTTTGAAGCTTAACTTACTTAGCTATCCTGCATCTTTCCTGAATATGTGATTTTGAAATTCAGATCCAACTTAAGTTACTTGAAATAATGATATCTTTCTTTAGAGGCTTCTTTATTCAGTGAGTAACATTTAGAATTTCCTGATATTTTCATCTTGGCTCACGTTTGTATTTCTTTCTTTCCTGAACATTGGGTATTCGTAATTTGACAGGGATAGGGTGTTCTACACACTTATACAGCTGACACTTTAACTTTGCTTTTTTTTTCGTCTTTTTGTGCCTCTTTCGCTGTCTGAATTTTTTTCATAATGTTCATCAAAGGAAAACTTGTTTCAATGTCTAAAATGCCAGAACATTCCATTTCAAGTGTTCCTGCAGTTGTCACATGGCACTGGGACTGCCTTTATTGCCTGACAAAGGAACATGATGTGAAGTAGTGCCACAGCTTCAGCCTGGCCGTTTGAAGAACAAAAAAGACCACCTGCATTGACTCCTTTCAATCCTTTCTCTAAATGCTGCCCATTGCCAGCATCTTTGGGGAAAGTCCTGTATATAATGCCAGGTCAATGCCACTACCAGGAATAGGTAATGAAATCAGACACCAGGTGTCTGTCAACTCCCCCCCCCCAATCAAGTCTGTGCATGTGACAGCCGAACTTTCCACACAAATCAAAAATTCTCCTTTTACTATCAAGCAATTCAGCTTGCATCTGTCATTGTCTGACAGGACCATGAGAATTACAGTGCTGGTAACCATCTTTAGGCATACATCGACAGGTATCCACCTGCTCACTCACCATGTTTGAGAATCTGCAATGTCAGCATGTCTAGTCATTCAAATCGAATGAGCCTTTGACCTTCCCACCCCACTGAAGGTGATGTGGTAACACCCAGGATTGAGGAGTCTTCTTCTAAGCACTCCCTCTCCCTCCAAGGTGATTCAAGTCTTGATCCCCCTCCCTCCTAAGTCATTCAAGCCTTGATGGCTAGGGTTTAGAAGACTCAAATGTTTCTTTTTGGTCATTTTGGCCTGTGGAGATTTGCATACTTTGTTTAATGTTTATGGTCTTGTCTTCATGGATGCACGAGCAAAACCTTGGGATGCGTGGACTGATAACAGTATCTGTGCTTGTTCAGGTCTCGTATTCAAGCAGTACCCCCAGCATCTGCTCCATCTAGCATGGGTGACTTTCATCCAGCAGTACTCGCCTGTCACAGGATCACTTCCTTTTGTGTCATGTGAGCCCATATTATGGCCGTCTAATAAGGGTATGGGACAGTCTTCCTCAGACTCCATATCCTAGGAGGGGGCTGTGAGGACCTCCTCTTAGATGGACAAAACTAATGAGACATTGCCTTCGCAGACCTCTACTTTGGGAAGGTGCTCAATATCATGAGATCCATTATCAAATGTCTTGTAGTTCTTTTACTTTTTCATGAAAATGCCTCCACCAGTATTTGAGGAAGAAAGATGACTAACTTTGAGTTGTACCTCTATGGAACCCGTCCTGAGGGATGCCATATCGGAAGTCTGAAAACTGCTTGAGTTATCTTCCTCTTCCCAGAAGAGAAAGATGCCTGCCTGTCAGCCTGTAGAGGTATGGAGTGATCTCTTCACTATGGTATATAAGAGCTCTTCAGCCCTGCATCAATTGCAGAGGCTGTATAAGCTTTCTGCCTTGCTGCTTGATACTTAAAGGTTTTGACCAGGGTTGGGCAGAGGTGTTCTGCTGTGGCACTTTGGGACTTATTATGCTTAAGTAATAGTCTTATCCATTCAGGGTCTGGTCTTTCCTAGAGGACCAGGCTGTGGCAAAGATGGTAAACATTCTTTAATCTAGAATTAAGGTAGCTCTGAAAAGACTCTTACAACTGCTGTACACTGAGTATCTGTTTAGCCCACTCTTATTTGATTGCACTAATGTTGCTACTCCAGAAGCAGGTTCAGGAATGTCTCTGGTCAAGATGGCGTTGCTTCAGCTGTCTTCCATTAAGGATGATGTCAGGCAGGTCATTCCGTAGTCTGCTTTTCTAAGTGATATTTTCCAGAAGTTGATTAAGGCCCTGTAAAAAGGAAATGGCCATAATTTAGGGTATCTTTCTTCCTGGTAGTTACTGTTTTAAGTACCACAAAGAACTAACTATGGGAGGCCAGGTCTAAGAGAGTATGCCTTTGTGTGGAATGCCTTAGCTTCTTAACACACGTAAACTATCGCATTTTAGAACTATTGAATCTTGTGTCACAGAGTTATAGTTTAAGATCAGGCAGTCTCCACAGAGTTCTTGGAAAAGTCCAAGACTCCATTTCAGAACAAGAAAGAGATGTGAGCAGAAGCATTTTCCTCTTCTGCAGGAGAAAAAGGCTCTGATATCCTCTTCTGGTTACCTATGTCCTTATTTATTAATTCTATTGTGATCCTTTCCATAGCCTTGCAGATAAGACTGGGCCAGGCTTATGGGTCTGTAGATGTCTTTCTATATCACTGTTGCAGTCTTTACCGTGTAGGGATCTCCTGCCAAGGATAACTCAATGTCCAGCCAGTATACCAAAGCCTTTAGATCTTGTATGTCACATGTATGCACCCCATACAGGACGCAAGGCATAAAAGTGATGTACAGATGCAGTTACCCCTTATGTCTTTGCCACCAGTCCGAACGCCATCATCGCTTATCAGTCTGAGCGCCCTTTTGCTGTGCTGAATGTCTAGCCATCAGATAAGTGTCCCGTTGTGGCCTTTTTTTCTTTTGCTTTTCGTCTTATTCTCTTTTGGTTACCTAGAGTTCATGTCATCCAAGAAGGAAAATGTCAGTGTGGGAGGAAGATTCCCTGTAAAGATCATCACGAATAGTGTCTTTTTTTTCTTTGGGTGCTTCCCACGATCATAAAACCTGTAGCATTTGCAAGACGTCTGTGCCTAAGACTTTAGAAGCCATTTGTCTTCCCTGGCCATCTCTCTCGAGAAATCCTTTTAATAAAACAAAACTTTCTGATAAAACCATCCTTCAGTGTTAATAAAATGCATATCAATATCTCACATCTTTTATAGCTAAAGAAACACATGACACAGCCTATCTATCCAATCCTAATTAACAATTAAACAATTAATAGTTAAAAAGTCCTTTATAGGGCTCTATAGGAAAGTTACTTAAAGCAGTACATCATATTCTGGCAAAAAAATAATGACAAAAGTAATACACCACATAATTAAATTCAGCAATACATAAAAGTATTTCACATAAAACTCTTTTTAGAAAGATATATTCGTTTCAACAAGGAAATATTTGTATAAGTATACATATGCATTTCAAAAATATATATTAACATATAGCTTATAATACATAAATAATTTTTCTCTATTGTGTTTGTTGTTTCTTCAAAACCATTTTTTTTAAGCTATAAAAGATGTGAGATATTGATATGAATTTTATACTGAAGAAAGACGGTTTTGTCTGAAAGCTTTGTTTTATTAAAGGATTCATACAACGTTTGTGGAACTTGCTTTTGTTGGTAATTGGACTTTTTGTTTGCCAGCTCCACTTCATCTTTGGTTCACTTTTTTTGCTTTAGACGTCTCTCTTGAGAACCAGAGGCTTACACAGTAATTCTAGGGTAGCATGTCGGAATCCATTAACCCCAAGGTACTCCCATCAAGTAAGAAGGATTATTTGACTGTCCACTCTCCAGTGGACGTCTCTCTAGAAGCTGGTGATAGCTCTGTAGGCCATCCAGTTGATTCCTGTGCCACAACCCTGTTGGAGGCCGGTATGTATCCTTCCTTTCACACATCCTCTGAGGCTTTGCAGACAGCTGCTTCAAACTTTGAGGGGTGACTTTGGCTGACTGTCTTAGAGGACCATAGAGGGATTCCACAGACTCTGGGCAGGGAAGAGTTTGTGGGTAGTCTTATTAAATCCAATCACATTTTGGAATCTCCAGTGTTTGTTAGGACTGATGTCCCTACCAAGAAGAAGTAGAAGACCTAAGCATATTTCTGTATACCCGAAGAATCCTCAAAGGGCTTGTTTAATGCCATAATGACTCTGAAGCCTCCCCAAGGGGTTTCTGTGTGTACTCCCCCTTGGAATTCAACTTCTTTCCAATGGCCAAGGGCACCTGATTCCTCAGATGTAGATTCAGAATCTGATGAAAGGTCCCTGTCTTATTCTTCTCCGTTGCCTTCACCTTTGGCTTATGGTTTTGAAGAAGAGGAGTCTATTATTCCTGAATCTCCCATTGAGGAATTGTCTTTTGGAGACATATCTGATATCCAGAAAAGGTATTATGAGCAGCTTCAGGTAGACAGTCCTAAACCTGCTGCAGTTCCTCTTGTGTTGACTGCTTTGTTAAGACACCTTTATAGCTGTTTTCAAGTCTTCTGATTCTCAGCTTCCTACTCCAAAAAAACCATTCTAGAAGGTTTCTTAGGATTGTCAATTCTTAGTGTCTTTCTGCTGACCTTGCTGTGGTGTCAATCTCCTCTGACAAACCTTGTAAGCTTTTGCCGTCGTCTTAGTTTCTGGCTTCTGAGAAGGATAGTAGGGCAATGGAGAAGATTGGTAAGAAGCTCTATACTGCTTCTGTTTGGCCTTTCGGGCTACAGATTACCAGACCCACATGACTAGATATGCTGTGACCGTGATTGGTCAGGCTTGCCAGGTTATTTCTGACATCCCTGATTCTAAAAGTAAGTCGTCTGCCTCATCTGTTCTGGGCTGTACCTTTGAAGTGCAGCTATGATGCTGCTGATGCCTCTTCCAGAGTTGCTGCCATAGGTTTGTCATGAGGCATCACTCCTGGCTTCGTCTACAGTCTTTACCTGAGGATATGAAGGCCAAATTGCTGGATGCTCCTTTGGATAATAAAAATCTGTTTGGGACTGCTGATGCTCCCGAAATATTTGTCTCTTCAAGAAAGGGTAAAGGCTTTCAGGACCATAAACATTTTTGTCTTCCATATCCTTAAGTTCCAGAGGAATTGTCCTAGTAGGTATACTTTTATTCATAGGCAGCCTTATCAGGCCTCTAAAGGCAGGAAGGGTGGTAGGCAAGCTCCTCCTTTACCTGACAAGCCTGTTTCTATTTGATATTTTGACCCCCTAACCCTCGGACAGGTTCCCTTGTCCCTTCAGCTCTGCCTCTGTCTTCCAAATTGACATCTCATCACCACCAGTTCTTGGGTTCTGTCTGTTATCTGTCAGGGTTACCTCATGGTATAGAAGTCTCTCCCTCCTTTTTCAGTGATTCCCCAACCTCCTGTGGAGCAGCTTCCTGAATTCTCAGTTGTTCTTGGGTCTCTGGGGAACCAGGGAACTATTCAGCTTGTCCATCCTTCCTAAGTAAGAAAGGGATTTTACTCCAGGATGTTCCTTGTTCCGTGAAAGGAGGGCACTTGGAGACCTATTCTGGATCTCTTCTTGCTCAACACCTTACTCAAGGTTCCTTCTTTTCAGGTGCTTACTCTTCACACCTTGTTTCCTCTTTTACTACTCCAGGCTTTTCTGCTGTCCTTGGATCTGAATGATGCTTGCCTTCATATTCCTATTCAACCTCTTTTCAGGAAGCTTTTACATTTCTCTGTTTCTTCATCTCATTTTCAGTTCTTTGCTTTGCCCTTTGGCCTCTGTACATTCCCAAGGGTATTCGCAAAATGCTTAGCTCCTGTGATTGCTTTTTTGCAGGCTCAAAACCATTCAGATTTTTCTTTATGTAGATGACCTTTTGCTGTTTCCAGTTGCCTATGACAGGACAGGATCTGGAGTTCACCATTTCACTCCTTCAGAGTCTGGGGTTCACAATCAGCTTCCAAAAGTCTGTCCTGACTCCCTGTCAGGATCATACATATCTGGATTGCAGAATTCAGACGGTGCCAATGTTGGCCTCTCTTCCACTTCCAAAAGTCCAGTCTTTGACAGCTTTCTTTCAGTCTTTTCTTTCTCTGCCTGCTATTACAGCTAGAGAGTTTCTTCAGGCCCTGGGATTCATGGCCTCTCTTATTCCAGTGCTCTCTTTTTTGCCAAACCGCACATGCGGAAGCTTCAGTGGTACATCAGTTCAGTTCGGCTTCAGCATTACCACCCTCTAAATTTCAGAGTGCCTTTTCTTCCTTATCTAAAGAGGGAATTTTAGTGGTGGATTCAGCAACTTACCCTCAACTCAGGCCTGACTTTTCAGCCTCCAGTTCCTTCTCAAGAACTGTTTGCCGACTCCTCAGACATGGGGTGGGGGGCTTCCTGTGGTCACCTGAAAGTTCAAGGCGTCTGGTCCCCCCCATCAGAAATCAGACCATATCATCATCAGTGAGATGAGAGCTCTGATTGTGGCCCTTCAGGCTTTTCTTCCCATGCTCAGTCCAGGCCCTGTGAAGGTTTACACAGACAACACCACAGTAATTTGGTATGCCAACATACGGGGGCACAAAGTTTCATCTTCTCTGTAGGCTGGCTGTTCAGGCCTGGGATCTGGCTCTCAGTTATCAGTCAACTCTTCAGGCAGTGTATATGCCTCCAGAGCACAGTCTAGTGGCAGACTGTTTAAGCAAATCCAAAACACATGCTCACGAATGGATGCTTCACAGAGGCATGTTTCAGGACATAATCCATTGGTGGGGTATTCCTCAGATAGGTCTCTCTGCTTCACCTCTGCACAGGCAGCTCCCTCTATTCTGTTCCGGAGTGCCATGCCATCTGGTGTGGAAGATGGACGCCTTTTCTTTACCTTGCAAGGGGATGTTTCTCTGTGCCTCCTATCCCCTTCCTCTGCCTCCAGGAGTCTTGCAGAAGATTCATTTGCACTCCCTCTCTTAATACTTCTGGCCATGGGCAGTCATCAGAAGTCACCTTACCTATGGCACCTCCTCACACAGGGCAAGGGGTCACTCCTCCATTATCACTTGTCCACTCTTCAATTGACACTATAAATTATAAAGTTTTGATCCCTTTCATGCACCTTTTTTTCTGAGGACATGCTTAGGGTTTCACAGGAGGCAAGTAAACATGCAACCAGAAAGTCTTGTATGTCCAAGTGCAAGAGATTTTCTGTCTGGTGCCATGCTCATAACCAGGATCCTTTTTCAGTTGGGGGGTCCCTCAGGTTCTTTCCTATTTGTGTGAGTTGTTCCAGTCTGTCTTGGCCTATTCTTCTGTAAAGGCCATTTTCTCAGCTATTTCTGCTTGCCTGCTCTTGAATCATTGTTTGGCTTCACATTTTGAAGTCAAACAGTTTCTTAAAAATGGCCTGCATCTTAGGTCCCTAAGGAAGCCTATTCCTCCTCCTTGGAACTTAATTTTGTTGTAGAAAAATTGACCAAGGCTCTTTTTGAGCTTGCAGGTTCAGCATCTCTGCAACATTGTACCTGGAAAACTGTCTTATTGCTTACTCTCACTTCTGCTTGGAGAGTTTCTGAGTTTCAGACCTTTATGCCCATTCCTCCGTTTTTGTTTTTTTTCACAGGGATAGGGTGTCCCTTCATACTAATCATTCTTTTAAGCCCAAGGTAGTTAATGAGTTGTGTTAGAATCAGGCAATACAACTCCCTTCCTTTTTTCCTTCTCCTTAGTCTGCTAGTCAGAGGGTCCTTCATAACTTGGTTTTGCACAGACAGCACATATATTATTTAGATAAAACTAAGGCCATTCAAAGTCTAACCAGCTTTTTGTTTCTTTTCATTCCAGGACATTGGATTTGTCTGTTTTTAAGCAAGCCATCTCCTTCTGGATATCTAAGGCCATCTCATTTTGTTATTCTTTTCATGGAAAATGTCCTTCTACTTCCATTAGAGTTATCTACATTAGGCCTCTTGCCTCTTCTGGTGCTTTCTTCAAGGGTTGGACACCAACTCCATCCTTTAAGCTGCTACTTGGTCTTCAGTGCATACATTTACTAAGCATTATAAATTGGACATGGTTTCTAGGGCCAGAGCAGGTTTTGCTAGAGCCATTCTGCATGGGTTTGTTGAGGGCTATTCCCAGCCTTCCATCAGCCAATCCTTTTCTTGAGCTTTTGTAGTCTGCCTACAGTGAAGACTTCTGCAACAGCGATACAGAAGAACATAGTACAGTTGTAATCTTATCATAGCAGTAGATGTCCTTCTCTTCACTGTTGCAGTGTTCGTTTGCTCCCTCCAACTTACTTTTTTCTCTTGAGCTTTGTTTTGTTTTCCTTTCTGGCTGAGGGTCTCCCTTTTCCATCTGCATGTTCTCCTGGATGTGCATGGTCTCTCTTGTCCTGTGGAGGCTGTTCTCTACTGGAGCAATTCAGTTTTGGGTAACTGCTTCCATACATCATCTATATACCCTGTATCCTTTAGAGGGAGCATAGGTGTGAACTAAAGTGTATACAATATCTGTCAAAGATTCAGTCTTTTTTTTTTTTGACTGCTTGTGATGGCAGCTAACCTCCCTTTGGTGAATGTAAGCTGTTCACACAAGACCTCTCCACTGTTTTCTCTTTCTCTCTCTCTCTCTTTTTGATCTATTCCTCTGACATCTGTCTCACCCAGTTCACTTTTCTCCTCCTCACCTTGTGATATTGGCTGCTGCCTGGCTATCTCTGTTTGTTTCACTGTCTCTCTTACTCCTTTATCACTTATTTCTACTCTTTGCAATTTTATTTCTACTCTTACTTCATACCCCTTGTCGTTATTTTTTGGTTGCCTCTCCCATTTTCTCCTTTTATTATTCTCTGTGACACGTGACTTGCTTGTACTTCACTGACAACCTGTGTCCTTGGCTTCTTTTCCTCTGCCTCTCTCCACCATATGTTTGCCCACCCACATCCTGTCTGCAGGCCTTCTTTTGCTTCCCTGTCTCAAGTCTCACTCTGTCCTTTTGTGCCTGATTTGCCAACCACTAATATATTTAGCTCCCATATTTTTCTGTGAAGCTCTCCAGTTCCCCTGCAGACACCACATTCAAGGCCATCCCATAGCTCCATGAGCTAAACACGTGTCCCACATTATGATTACCTCACAAATCTCTTCCCCAGTCTTCTTGTCCCACTTGTGATGCTCTTTTCAAACTGCATTCTTGTCCTTTTTCCTATTTTATTTTTGTCATGCAGGTTCATAGGAGATTACTAGGCTAATGGCTTAAAGGCCCTTACAAGCCTAGCTAATATAACCTGATTTTATCCACTATATGGACCCTGGGGCAAGAGGATGGCATGCATTTGTGCTTGTGCATTGAGTAACTTACAAATTACCCCTGTCCATAATGGACATAGGCACTACCCCAGGTGTGAGTTTATGATCCCCATCCATTGATTCAAATTGAGCTTGAAGAGGGCCAGGGAAGGCCTCTACTTATTGTGAATAGAAACTCTTTTCCAAAGAAGGGGCAATCTCTGATTCGCATGTCTGTCTCTCCAGTATGTTTTCTTTTGAGTCACAGGCTAAGTTTAGATACCTAAATAGGGTGACCCTGGTGCTGTTTGACTTGTGGATGTGTGGCAGCTCCAGCAGGGCTGGATTTGTGAGCGCCTTGTAGGACAGGCCTAGGTCACCCCTTAATAGTCATTAGGAGACATAGTAAAGGGATAGGGCTTTTAGTCTATCCACATAGTTCATGTTGTTTAAACCCTGTATTTTCTTTATGAAGAACATCTATGGTTGCTCCAGCTACTGTAAGTGTCTAGTCAACCACATGCCAAATGGCGCATTGTACTCTATTATTGGGCTAATGAAGGCTGAGTCTAGTGAGACTATAATTTCCTTGGATCTGGATGCCATACCTTTACTTATAAGTTGAGTCACATGTAAGGATTTCCTCACCACTGTGGACACATGCCAGTCAAAGTTCAGGCCACTTTTTATCTGTGTACCTAGATCTCTCACCTCTGAGTCTACCAAGGGGTGTGCTGTTGATATTGTAATTTGCAGAGGTATTTGACTTCCCAAAGGGTATGAGAATATATATTTTTGCATTTAGATGTAGGGCATGATTCTGGCATTAATAATTTTTCTAGTCTAGACCCTCCTGAAGGATATCTACATTGTTGGGAGATTCATTGATTCCCCCAGCTTGCAGACATCAGCAAACTTTGCTATCCAGCGGCCTTCCACATTAGCCTCGACTTCAGAAATGTATATTCAAAGAGGAGCTGTCTCAGCAATGAGCCTGTGGCACACTACTAGTAACTGGCCTCTTGCTGGACATGGATTCACCAACTTTAACCACGTGTCCTGTACATGAGCCAAATGGCTATCCATCTCGTGACATAGGGATTTATGCCCTGTTTTGTGAGTTTATGTGGGGAATTGTGTCAGATGCCATAGCCAAGTAGAGGTAGGTGGTATTTACTGTTTTACTCTCTTCCGTGGCCTTAGTGACTTTTCCAAAGAAATCCACCAGGTTCAGCAGGCATGATCTACCCTTTATCAAAGACTTGCTGGGTTAGGTCCAGTGTTTGGAGATCTCCTATGTCATTATTTATCATGTCCATGATTATTCTTTCCATGGCCTCACATATAAGAGTATTCAGACATGGGTCTGTAATTTCCCAGGTCAGTAGTTGGTCCCTCTTTATGCAGAGGGATGACTGTTGCTGTCCTCCACTCTATCGAGACAAAGCCACTCTGGAGGCCATGTTTAAATAGAGATCCTCATGGGCCTGATAAGTCCTGATTTAAGCTGTTTAAGCAGCAACTTGGTATATTGTCAGGCCTCATTGAAGCCATGTTTTTAGCTTTAGAGAGTGCAGTGGCAGCCTGTTCTTTGGTGATAATTGGTGGTGGAGTGGTGGAGGGTATTTCTTGGGGGAGAACTGTGGGGTGATGAGGAGGTGAAATTTCAGCTGAATTTGTTGGCCAGCAGATTTCCTATGTCTTTTGGCTGAGTATAGGTAATGCCATCTACAACTAATTCTGCACATTGTTGGGTGTTGCCCTTAAGATTGCAGACATAACTGAAAAAAAACACCTTGTGATTATCCTAAGCTTTGGAATCTATTTTTACCTTAAAATCTGCTTTCCGAGACTTTACTAATTCCCTGATTAGCTTGTTTAGACTAATGAGGAACTTACTGCTCTGTTGTGCACATTCCTTCTCGACGGGATTTTCTTTCTTTTGTTGCATAACCTATTAATACCAGGGGTCCACTAGGATGGCTTGTTTTTCTGGTTTGACCTAGGTTTATTGTAGGTTTTTGTATTTTCTGGATTTGGGTGAACTTGAAAACTAGCTATGCTATCCTTTAATAGGGCATAATTTACCTTAGAGAAATTCTTAGGGGTTAGGTGCGGACTAGTTTTACCTTTATTTCAAGGGACACCGCTTTATGATCTGATCTTACCAGTGATGACATCACATTAGGGGAGTGCAACACTCTGTCATATTTGTGAGTAGCAGATCTAGGATATTTGTTCCTGTAATGGGAATGCAGACTAGCTGCTCCAGGGCATTTGAATATATAAAGTCAAGAAATGTTTGGGCCTGCATGTTACTGATCGTGTATGCCTCCCAATTAATGGAGGGTAGTTAAAATCAGCTATGAGTATGGTATTGGGCTGGATGGTGACTGGTTCTAGTAACTTAAAGTATGATGCATGGGTTTCCTGGTTCATGGTAAGGGACTTGTAGCTAGCAAGAATATGGTAATGGATTTTTCCTATGGTTAGTTGGACATGGAGTAGCTCAAGCATGTCATGTTGTTTAACCAGCCTTGAGGTGTGCTTATCCTTTATGTAGACAAATACACCTCTGCCTTTTGCTCATTCTCTGGTGCCAGAGCCATGGGCTAAAACTAAATGCCAAGAAAGCATAATAGTATCCTTTGGGAAGTCATGCATCCCTGTTAACTGTCATATTGACAACACACCCCTTAGAGTTGGCCCAGTAGTCAGGGACTTAGGGATACACATAGATAGTAATCTAGCCTTTGATCATCACGTGTCTACAGTGGTGAGGAAATCATTCTATGTTGCACAACTTCTATACAAAGATATGGCAGCTTAAGTCCAAGGAAGTTATCGTTCCACTGTATTCGGCATTCATCAGGCCTATCATTGAGTACAGTGCCTCCTTTGGTATGTACCTAACCAGGCATATCCAACAATTGGAACTTCCACAGAGGTTCCTCACTAAAAGAATACAGGGCATAAGTAATATGTCCTATGCAGACCGCCTCAAGGCCCTATCCCTGTATTCTTTCTTCTACAGGCTTTTGAGGGGAGGTCTGTGCCTGGCATACAGGGCATTGTGAGACCCCACTCTGCTGGATCTCCTACATATCCACAAAACAAACAGCACCAGAATTACCCATTCTAAAGACTTAAATCTTGCCTGTGATATAAATAGGACCTGCTGGAGATATAGGTATGTATCCCAGAGACTACCCCGTCTGTGGAACAGGCTCCCCATCCATGTGAAGCAGAGTTCCTCTGTAACCCAATTCAAGTGCAACTTGGACAATTGAATGGGAAATCGGAAATTCATCCCTGGTTTGGTACCTATGTCTCTAATGGACACAGATAACCTGTAAACGGTTCATCTCCCAGGCCCATGCTTAGACTTGTCAAGGGTATCAGAACTTGTCAGAGATTTGGGATGCATGGCTAGGCTTAAAAAGGCCCTTGTGGTCATTAGCCTAGTAAACACCTATGAACCTATTCATGTTCATTAGGTGCTCGGAATGTATGAAAGGCATCATAGCCATACACTGCAGGAGTGTCTTCCTTGGCTTTGAACCATGTTTCAGTAACTGCACAGACGTCAACATTCTCCAGGGTAAGGAGATCTTCCAGGGAGTGCAGTTTCTTGTTGAGATTCCTAGCTTTGAGCAGTAACCATTAGTTTGTCCCGAGTAGCTCTTGTTATGTTGGAAGGTTTGTCTGTTGGGCAGTGCCTAGAAAAGGCAGTAAAGGGATGGATAATGTTTTGGCCAGTATCCGACAACCTAGAGGTGACAGGTGAAGGCCATCCCTGACAAAGCAGTTTTGACTATCAACCATGTCCTCCTAGGCAGACAAATATTGGACCACTTTGCAGTGACACCAGTAGCTAAACCAACTGTTAAAGTTGGTAATTTTCTGCTGGTATTGTAGCATCATCCTTGGAGGTGGTAGAATGCTGCTCAGTGCTAGGCTCATACCTGCCTGTGACACATATTCTGAGGGCTCAGTCATGTCTGTCTTCCTATAGTCCAAGCAGGTATGTCTCAGGTCATTCACACCCACGTGGATTATGACTGAGTCATACTGGTACTTAAGTGACCTGAGTGCTTGCGTGATCTGGAAAATCCTGGCCCTTATGTGTTTTGCCTTATAGACTTGGTAGCTGAGGCACAACGAGATGTGGCTTTATGTGTTGTGATGGGAATTGTCTTGTTTGTGTCCATGTGGAGTTTCTGAGGACTGCATCTGAGAAGCCTTTGAGGTTTATGCAAATTACATCTGAGCATATTTGAATATGTGGGTCTAGTGTGTGTGTGTGTGTGTGTGTGTGTGTGTGTGTGTGTGTGTGGTCCTTTGCAGGTACAGTGAGTGATGCGTGTCAGTCACTGACAACCTGTTTGTTGCTTTTTGTGTCTGCATGTGAGAGTCTAGCCTCCAGTGTCAGTCTAACTACATCTCTCACATACTGTATTTGTCTGTTTGAGAGTTAGGTGGTTGTTGATGTACAAAAGGCAATTGTCACGTTGCCTCAGGGTACCCATGTCCACCAAGCTGCATGCAGAGAGCAGGAAAGTTGCCCATCCATGGTTGCATGTCCTATGAAAGGATAGGATTGGAGGGTGTTTGTAACAGGATGAGGGAAGGGAGTTTACATGGTGTAATCTGCAGCTGACCTGACCAGTGATGCTGCCCAGTGCCAAATAAGATGCACTCTGAGCAGCAATAGTCCATGGTGCTGTAATAAGATGACTAGGACAGTAAACATTTGCAGTATAAATATATCTTTCTGTTTAGTCATAGAATCTGAGCTGCCTCAATACTCCTAACACCCATGCTGTAAGTTCCATGGTGTCTTTTCTTGAGCCTTGGTAACTCCAGCTCACTAGAGGGAATGCGTGGGGAAAAATAATGTTTTAGCAGAAAAGAGGTAAGAAACTAACCACAGCATAAGAAATATTAGTTGTTCTCATACAAAGACTGAATCTAAATTCTTAGTAGCTTTATACAGGGAATTAAAATGTACATATTTTGATTGCACCTTTATGAAATTGTTTGCATTTAGACAGAAGTGATGGTATTGGTGCACTCTTGGTAGAAAGTTTAGCTTGCAGAGGGTTATGCTTAATACATGCTGTTCTTATAGCACAAATGAAAAAGGAATGAGTCGTCTGTATTTCATGTTTTAGTAAATGGGGACTTCTGTAGTAGCATACTGTGACAGAGACAGAGAATGAGGACATTCAAGCAGAATTTAGGAGAACAGAGCATCTGAAAGCTAGTTAAATGACTTGAAGCTGATAATGTAAAGCTAAGTTGAGTGCTTTTTGTACCACTTTAAGGCATTTTCTTTTTATTGTATGTATTTGATTCATTGCAGATTTTGTTTTCCACCAGTGCTGCATGTTTTATTTTAATTGGCTTATGGTTTGATTGGGTAAAGTTTTTGACACTGAGGTATTTTATAGTTTTGTGCTATACTGTGCTGATTTTTCATTATGGTGTCTAGTTTTATGCATGTTCTTCACTTTCACCCTCTCATTTGACAGTCTTAAACAGTCATTTCCCGGCTGTCACACCTACCTTCCTTTGGTGAGTCTTAACTACACAGCCACTAGGCTTACACATATTATGTCCCCTTTCTTATAGCCAAGTTATTCTGGGCTTTTAATGCCAGGGAAGAAAAGCGAACCTGTACATTTGGTAAATGGAAGTCCAGTCATCGCTAAGGTATAGTAGTCCCATAGTAATCAAATCTTTTTTCTGCCATTTGCCTCATCCTTGAATATGTCTGTGAGCCTGTCACTGGACTGAATGATGGCTTCCCTTATTTTCACTTATGTGTTTTTCAATAACTCTGTTATCTAGTTTAGGGTTGGTGGGGATGGCAGAGCTTATTCTGATACTCAGCAGATATAAGGCAGAGAACTAATCTTGCCTCCTATTTATTATGTAGAAATTGAATGTCATGATTACAGAAGTCTTGAGATTAAACTGTCCTAATGAAATTATAAAACATATGATTATGAGACGTTAATTCTTTGTTTTTATGTTTGTGTAACTGTAATATTAAAATTTGGAAAATACAACACTGAAAGATAAATTGAAAATGTTACTTTATATTCCAGTCCAAAAAAGTGGACAGTGTGAAAAAATGCTGAAATTGTCAGACACGTTATGAAGGTAATGCTGAAGACCCTGCAGACTAGACTTCAGCAGTATGTGGAATGAGAACTGCTAGATATATTAGTTGGTTTTAGAAAAGGCAGAAACACCAGAGGTCAAATTGTCAATATCCACTGTATAATGGAAAATGCAAATTGTTGCAGACAAATATTTGTTTGCTTTATTTATTAGTGGAAAGGTTTTGCCTCTGTGGACCATAAGAGATTTTGGCATGTGGTTAGAGGACTGAGAATACAGGATCACCTTATCCTCCAGACGAGTCCGTATGCAGGACAAAAAGCGTGGGTTAGAGTCAAATATGGAATAACTGAGTAGTTCAAGATTGGGAAAGAAGTAAGGGTAAGGCTCTACGTTGTCACCCTACTTATTCAGTTTATATACTGAATATATCATGTGAAATGCAAGGTTGGAAAAATCAGATGCTAGAATGAAAATTGTTTGCAGAAATATTAACCTTAGATATACAGAGGGTACAACTATATTGGCTGAAAGTGATGAAGAAGAGAAGAGCCTGTTGAAGGTGAAATCAGAAAGTTCAAAAGCTTGTTTGTTGTTCAGTATCAAAAAATCTAAAATTAAGTTAGCTACCCTTACCAATTCTTTGCAAATGGAGAAGTAGTGGTAGGAGTGATCTCCAAGATCTCAGCTGGTGATCATTGAACAACAAAGATCACCACTGACCTGGTTAATCCTCCTAATATCAAAGAACCCTGTATACACCATGAATGAGTCACAGGGTGAACAAGTAAATAAACCATGTAGTGATGCAAGGAGATAGCTGTCAACATCTGGAAAATAGCAAGACTGCCGTCACTTAGAAAAACTCAAGCATACTTAGTCACTAGACTATCTTAGCTTTTATTTATGATAAGTGCATTCATCCACCAAATGGACTTCATCAGATCAACTTCCACTTGGATGAAAGCATTTATCATAAATAAAAACGGAGTTATTCCAGAGACTAATTCTGCTCGAGATTGTCTTCAGTAATTTTTTTATAGGAGAGGAATTAATATCTAAAGTTTTGGACTACTTATTATTGTTTCTTTTAATTCTAAGCTTAAGAGTTTTTATTTTTCTCAAATAACAAGGACAGCAGTGTGCTGATGTTCTTCGTGTTTCACTGTTGCAGTCATTACATTTGGGTAATCCTGTTGGCAGGTTGCCCTCAGTCGGCCTGAATTCCAAAGTCCTGGGTCCTGCGTCTGCTGCTGTCACCCCTTCCCTGACGTCAGGTCGGCAGGGGTATAAAAGATGCGGCAGACACCATTTTCTTTAGTCTTACTTGCCGCGTGGTGCCCGAAGCAGTTCGCAAGTGCCGGTCAGCCAACTCCTGAGATTTTCGTGTTCGAGTTTCAGATCCGAAGTCTTCAATAAAGATAAGTACCCCGTTGGAGAAATTTTTCTTGCTCCAGACCGATGTCAGAAAAAGTTAATAATTGCATTTCTTGTGGAAAGCAAATACCTCATAAGGACTTTCATTCTTACTGTATTCCTTGCCTAGGCCCTGATCACAACATTGCTGATTGTCGGTTTTGTGCTAGATTTAACCAACGCACTATTAAGCATCTGTATGATTTTGCTTTAAACTATTTTGGACGCAGTTTAATTATCCAGAAATGTCGTCGGATAGCCATCCGACTACCGGAGTTCACAAAAAATGCAAAGAAAAGGAGAGAGACAGACAACCGAGGCCCAAAACTGACGAAGCTTCTCCTAAACCAGTCGCCGGTTCTCAGTGAGGTACTTTTGCAGCCCCTGACACCCACTACTTTAGAGTTGCAGCCCGCTACCGACTCCCACGTGGAGTCAGCTATGCCGCTGGAAACTCAAGGTATTGGAGCCTCGGATACTATTCCTTCAGATGGGTCTGGAGCCGCTGAGCAGGCACCGGCTTCCGAGGGTGTATTCAGACCTAAACATCTTTACATTAAGCCAACCTCAGCTTCAAAGGCAAAGACTAAATCACCTTCTAAAGCAAAGAAACAAACTCAAGAGCCACGTGGACAGGCCTCTATGCCCAAAAAACAGATGCTCAAAATGGCCGAAGACTTAATTACTTTGATCAGGGGTTTTCCATCCCCCTCCTGATAAGAGGCCTAGGCAAGAGACTGACTAAGAATCTTCAGATCAGGTTTCTATTTCTTCTGATTAGGAATATTCTTTTCCTCCCTGTGAGGATTCTGATGCTGAAGAATCTATACCTTCAGCTTCTCCTCCAGAGGACTATTCTTTTGGGGAAAGCTTGCATACCACGAGGGGAGCATTTCCACTGGGGGAGCCAAGAATTTCAGCATCTAAAAATAGGCTCAGGGATTTCCTTTTACTACCTCAACACAGGCCATTAGCCATTCCACCTGTGTTAGATATTGTAGATGATGTGTTTTCAGAGTCTAGTCTTACCCCTGACTCCTTACCTCCAGCTCCTGTTAAGCCTGACAGATATTTCAGGGTTCCTGACTCTCATAAATTCTTTTTTAAAAACCCTGCTGCAGACCCAGAAACTATTTCACAGGGTCCCAAAGGAGTTAAGGCTTCCACTGCAAAAAAACCCTACCCCCTCTGACAGAGATTCTAGGGCACTGGATAGATGGGGAAAAAAGGTTTACACATCTGCTACCTTGGCTATAAGGGCCTTAAACTGTCAGTTTCATATGCTGAAATATCAGCAACATGTCATGGCATTGCTTAAACAGAAAATGTTATTAAACTCTGAATGTGCAGAAAACAAGGAAATGCAGGATTTATTGCATGCAGCTGAACAAGTTGGAAAGCATACTTTGCAATGTGGTTTTGATTCTTTGGAGGCCTCCTGTATGGCTGCAGTTATGGGTTCTGTAATTAGGAGGCATGCTTGGTTAAAGGAACAAAATCTGCCTGATCATGTCAAAGTTAAATTATTAGATGCACCTTTACAGCATGATACTTTGCTTGGTGGTAAGGCAGAGGATGTGTTAAAGAAAATGGAGGACAAAGCTAAATCTATGCAAACTGTCAAAGATTTTTTACAAGTACTGCCACCTAGGTTTAGTAGACACTGGCCAACAAAGAATTGGTCCTTTCCTGTGTCAGACAGGCCTCAAAGGGGCAGATCCAGACGCTCTAGGTCAAAGCAATGGGGTGCTTCTACCTCCAAAGTTGGAGAAGACAAATCACAACCATACAGGAAACAGTCCCAATGACTTCCCCCTGCCTGCACCAAGCACTTATCTCCTGGCAGCACCCTTAGGGGGAACATTAGTACTTTTTTACTCAAAATTGGCACATAACCCAGGACAAGTGGGTTCTAAATATCATGTCACAAGGTTACAAGTTCCATTTCCATACCCTGTCAATGGCAAACAGCTGGCCAGATCTGCCAAAAAATCAATGGGCAGCGGCACAAAACCCTCATGGACATGGAGGCCATTCAACAAGTACCAGAGCAAGAGCAGGGACAAGGATTTTACTCAAGACTGTTCTTGGTACCCAGAAAGGACAAGACCTGGAGACCAATACTGGACCTATCCATTCTGAACACATTCCTGGATATACCAAAATTCAAGATGATGACTTTGCAGCAGCTTCTGCCCATACTGGGCAAGAACGCTTGGCTGGTTACTCTAGACCTGAGAGAGACATACCTGCATGTCCCAATCAGACAATTATGCAGAAGATATCTCATATTCAAGGCAGGCTCAATGCATTACCAATTCTCTGCACTGCCCTTTGGCTTATCTACTGTGCCCAGGGTCTTTACAAAGTGCCTGGCACCAGTAATTGCATTTTGCAGACAGAGGAATACAAATATATCCTTACTTGGACGACTGTCTAATTCAAGCAGAGAACAAGGACATTCTTCTACACCATCTGGAGTATGTGCAAAGACTTCTAACATGCCTAGGGTACACAGTCAACGAAAAGAATTCAAAACTAGTACCCTCTCAAGAGATAATATTCCTGGGTGCAAGCTTAAATACAACTGCCCAGATGGTTTATCTAATGCCAGACAAAACAAAGGCAACTGACTACCTATTTCAACATGTTGGCAACAAAGGCCCAGTTATCTGCAAGAGAAATTTTGCAGGCTTTGGGCTTCATGGCTTCCTGCATCCTACTAATTCTATATGCAAGACTGCATATGAGGAAACTTCAATGGTACCTAAAAAGTGTTTGGACTCAACATTGCCACAGCCTGGAAACAATGATTACTCTTATTCCCTGCCTACAACAGGAGTTTCGATGGTGGGCAAAGACTTGTCACCAAAACAAGGGACAGCCATTCACATTACCCCCAGCCAGGCAGACACTAACAACGGATGCATCAGATTATGCCTGGGGGGCCCACATGGCAGGAAGATGCATTCAGGGCACATGGTCCTCAACCCAAGTGCATCTACATATCAATCAAAAAGAGATGCTAGCTGTTCAGAATGTCCTGACAGCCTTCAAGGACCTACTTCATCCGGGACAACTACTGATAAAGGCAGACAACACCAGGGTCATGTGGTATATAAACAAGCAGGGGGGCACACATTCTTACCCCCTTTGCAGACTAGCCATGACTTTGTGGGACACAGCATTAACTTACCAAGTACATCTGCAGGCACAATTTCTGCCAGGAAGGAAAAATGCTCTGGCAGGTTAACTAAGCAGAAACCTCATGGATCCCCACAAGTGGCAGCTGAATCCACAAGTCTTCAGCATGATAACAAGGAAATGGAGATGCCCAGACACAGATCTATTTGCCTCCCCTCACAACTACCAACTAAAGAGATTCTGCACAAGGATTTATCACAGACAAGCATGGAAAGTGGACACCCTATCTTTCAGCTGGAAAAACCTATCAGTATATGCCTTTCCCCCACTGCCTCTCCTGCCCAAGGTACTCCTAAAGGCCAGACAGGAGAAGCCAAAAATGATACTGATTGCCTCAGACTGGCCCCGCCAGTACTGGTTTCCAATCCTAAAGAACTTGTCTCAATGCCCAGCTTGGACCTTACCTCAAATACCTCATCTACTGTCCCAGCAAAACAATCAGATCTTGCACAGCCAACTCAGGACTTTAAACCTGGCGGCATGGCAGATAATGTAGTCATACAAAACACACCTTTCAGTAAAGCTGCGATGGATGTCATTTTGGAGGCCAGAAGGCCTAGTACTAGAAAATCTTATGCTGGAAAATGGAAAAGATTCTTTGCTTGGAACCAGGCACAAGGAGCTGATACAACTGTGCCAAATATTCCTCAGATTTTGCAGTACTTAACTGAGATGCTGGACAAAGGCCTATCTTTTTCATCTATTAAAATTCATGCCTCTGCCATTTCGGCTCATTACAATACAGAGCCACCAATCTTTTCTTATCCCTTATTAAAACAGTACCTCAGAGGAGCAAAAAATGTAAGTCCACCAAGGGGATCACCAATGCCTGCATGGGACCTCAACTATGTCTTGGAAAAACTCACCCTGCCTCCTTTTGAGCCAGCTGCTACTGCTGATATAAAGTTTTTATCTTGGAAAAACAGCTGTGCTCCTAGCAATAACTTCTGCAAGATGAGTATCAGAGCTACAGGCACTCATGGCGGTGGAACCTTTTTATCATTTTTTTTATCCAGACAGGGTCTCTCTGAGGACAAACCCAACATTTATGCCTAAGGTGGTGTCCAGTGTGACTCTTAACGAAACTATTCATCTGCCAACTTTTTATCCAAATGCACAGAACAAGGGGGAAAGAATTCTGCATCCTTTGGACGTACACAGACAGCTTAGATTCTACTTGGACAGAACCAAAGTTTTCAGAAAGACAGAGCAATTACTAGTGGCATATGCTGGAGGATCACAAGGAAAGGCCATCTCAAAGCAGACTATTTCAAAGTGGATAGGCCACTGCATTCGTTTCTGCTACTTACACCATGGAAAGCCATTGCCTAAGGGCATTAGGCCACATTCAACTAGAGCTGCAGCCACTTCAGCAGCCTTTCTCAGGGGAGTACCAACCAAGGACATTTTAGAGGCTGCTACTTGGAGTTCAGTGCACACCTTTACAAAGCACTATCATCTGCCACTCTACTCTAAATCCAAGGCAGGCTTTGCCACTGCAGTTCTGCAGGGCCTCATGGCCGCTCCGAATGCTGTTTAGCTCCAGCCTCCCATCCATAGCTTTGGGACTCTACCCAAATGTAATGACTGCAACAGTGAAACACGAAGAACATAGTACAGTTGTGTACACTTACCATAAATGTAGATGTTCGAGTGTATTCACTGTTGCAGTCCAGGTTACCCACCCGCCATCCCCCTTTCTTCTGATAGAACCTATCTTTCCTTCTCTGATTTATACAACCTATGTGGTATATTTGCTTGTAGATGAAGGTAAAGTTTATATTGATGCATGTATTTACATATATATATATATATATATATATATATATATGTATATGTAAATTTTGGCTACCCTTTCAGGGGGCACCTGAAATCTGGGGCAAGAAAAACTAAAGAAAATGGCGTCGGCCGCATCTATTATACCCCTGACGTCTGAGAAGGGGCGACAGCAGCCGACGCAGGACCCAGGACTTTGGAATTCAGGCCAACCTGCTAGCAGGATTACCCAAATGTAATGACTGCAACAGTGAATACACTCGAACATCTACATTTATGGTAAGTGTACACAACTGTACTTTTTCATACTGGAGAGAGCTATCTGCTCACATCTATTCTGAGTTTATCAGGTGATGATTGCAGACATGAAACTAAAATACGCTTTCTTTTTGGAAAGAAAGATGTAGCACATCTGGATAAAATTTTAAATAGAAAAGACATCTTCACTATGTCAACAAAGATTGATGTAATCAAAGCTATGGTTTTCTCATTAGTAAAAAATGACTGTTCGAGTTTGACTTTAATTAAGGCTAGATTATGGAAAATCAGTGCTTTGGTACTCTGGTGTTAGTAAAATTTTTTAAGACTTGTTTGGACTGCAAGAAAATTGAAGTATTCAATACTTAAGGAACTAAATCCATAACATTCATTGGAAGGCCTGATAGTAAAACTAAAAAACAAATGCTTTGATCACATAATGCAAAGGCAGCATTCACTAGAGAAAACACTGAGGCTGAACAAGGTTAAAGATAAAAGAGGGAGCTAAGGTGGATGGACAGTATTACTGAAGTAATGAATATGAATTTGCAAGACCTGAAAGAAGCAGTTTTTGAGGATACATGTCGAGTGTGCTCAAGTCTTTGAGGTCTCAAAGTGTCAGGCTCAGCTAATTGACTAAACAACAATGGCTACAATGTTAAAGTAATTACATAATTATAAAGGGCTGTCTAGAATTGGAAGAAGATAACCGAATGGGAAATGCAAGATATGTCTTCAAGAAGATTGGGGATACTAATGGAAACTGTGAGGTAAATATGGGCATAAGAAAAAATCTAACAGAAGATATTAAGAAGATGTGACAGGAATATTCAGAAGTAACATCTCAGGTACATATGATGTGACGTAATATTGTCCTAAGCCTTGACAGGCAAATAAGACAACTTGTCAAATCCTCTAAGGGTATCTTTGAGGAAAAACTTAGCAAACACAGCCAAGGATAACCATAAGGCCTTTTACAGCTATGTGGCATAGTTTGGGTTCGTGAAGGGCTGATCTTGTCTCCTGAACCTGATTGACTTCTTCAAACCAGTCTCCAGAGCTGTGGACGTGGTTAAGGTGGTCCGGTCCACACAGCCTATATGGACCTAGCCAAGACCTTTGACACCATCCCCCACTTTGGAATCATAGATAAACTTACTAATCTGGGCATAATTCCGTATGTCACTCGATGGGTTGCCAACTGGCTTACTGACAGAACCCAGACTGTAAAAGTAGCTGACTCCAAATCCAGCTCCAGACAAGTGGAGTACCTCAGGGTTCAGTCCTGGGACCGCTCTTGTTTGGCATCTACTTCTCTGAAGTACAGGCCAACACTAAGGGACGCTGGCTAACAAAGTTCGCAGATGACTGCAAACTGGGAGCCATTATTGAATCCCCAAATGATGTGGATATTCTACAAAAGGGCCTGACAGAAACAGATGCTTGGTGCCAGAGCTATGGGCTCAAGCTTAATGCCAAGAAATGTATAGTTATCCCCTTTGGGAAAAAAACATGTACCCATGAATTACCACATAGGTGGCAGTATATTAAACACCAAAAGTGTGATGATTTAGGGACACAGGTGGACAGTGGTCTCGCCTTAAATAACCACATCGCCACAACAGTCAGGAAATCCTTCTATGTGGCACACCTCATCACTAAGGGCTTTTCATCCAGAAAAAAAGGAGGTCATTGTCCCACTGTACTCATCCCTCATTAGACCCATTATAGAGTATAACGCCCCATTTGGTATGTACCTCACAAGACATCTGCAACAGCTGGAAAGGCCACAGAAATACCTCACTAAAAGAATCACAGGCCTAAAGCATATGCCCTATGCTGACAGTCTAAAAAAACTCCAGCTATACTCTGTGGCATATCGTCTACTCAGAGGCGATCTCTGCTTAACAGGCAAGGCCATGTCAAACCCTGAGCTGTTGGACATGCTCCACTTAAAGAAATCCCAATCCCTCAGAGCCATACACTCCACGGATCTAAACCTTGTCATCACAATGAACAAAACATGCGGGAGGGATAGGTTCCTGACCCAGAGACTCCCCATACTCTGGAATAGACTTCCCATACATGGCAAGCAGAGCGCCTCCTTGGCCCTCTTCAAAAGGAACCTTGATAACTGGATGGGAGATAGGAAATTCACCTCGGGGATCATGTCAGTTGCCCTACTAGACAGAGGTCCAGGGAAGTAAATATTGTAGGAAGAAATATCCAGGGAATTGTTATGGCTAGGCTTGTATAGGCCCTAGGGTCGATAACCTAGTACCAACCTATGAACCTAAAAGACAGGACCCAAGCATGTGCAGAACTAGTGATCAACAGTATCACACACACACACTGACCACACAGAGATAGCAAACTTGCTAGTGGATAAGTTTGGTGAAAATTTCACTTCCTTATCCTCTCCAAACCTATCACAAACCTTCCCCTAACCCTCCCCCCCCACACATATCTGAAGAACAGGTCATCAAACCCCCTTTGTTGTAAGATGGGTTGCCAACTGGCTCTCAAACTGGATGCACGCCATCAAAGTGGGTGACTCCACATCAACCAGCAGACTTGTTACCAGCAGAGTGCCACAGGGGTCAGTGCTGGGCCCCCTGCTGTTTAGTATATACTTCTCAGAAGTTCAGGTCAAAATTAAGGGGTGTGGCTGACCAAATTTGCAGACAACTGCAAACTGGGTGCAATAATTGAATCCCCAAATGATGTCAGTATACTCCATGAGGGTCTCACACAGATCAATGACTGGTGTCTTACAGTCTGAAACTGAACGCGAAGAAATGCATCGTCATTACTTTCAGCACAAACAATGTCCCTTCACACTATCAAATTAACAGTAGTACCCTAAGTACCCACAAAGTGGTAAGGGACCTGAGATCACAAGTTGACTGCGACCTTAACTTCGACTACCATGTGTGTACTGTAGTAATGAAGGCTTTCTACGTAGCACACTTGATTAGTGAAGGCATTGCCACGAGAGCAAAAGAGGTTATAACCCCTCTATACTCAGCACTAATCTGGGCCATAATTCAGTATAACTCCCCGTTCAGCATGTACTGTACAAAACACCTTCAGCAATTGGAGAGACCTCAGAGGTTTCTAACAAAGATGATCAAGGGACTCCAGCATGTGCCGTACACAGACCGACTAAAGTCCTGGTCACTATACTCTATATTGTATAGACTTCTTAGGGGAGAGTTATGCCTGGCTTACAGAGCAATCTCAGACCCAAACCTAATGAACTTGCTGTACATACGTAAAGCAGATGAGACTAAAGCTAACTGTTCCAGGAACCTAATTATGGCCTATGACTTAAATAGCACATGCGGAAAGGACAGATTTATCTCCCAGTGACTGCCTCGTCCTTTGAATAGGCTACCTGTTCATGTGAAGCAGAGCACCTCTGTGACACTGTTCAAGAGGAACATGGGCGAGTGGATAGAGCACTGTAAATTCTTACTGGGGATAGTGCCCACAACCCTCCTAGACATGGGCAGCCGTTACTAAATGCTGTCTTTGTTATTAACTAACATTCCTATGGTATTACTCTGGAATGAAACAGCTATGCTTGACATGACTTCCGGGTCGATTGCTTAAGACATCCCGAAGAGTGAAAGAGGGCCAAACAAATCAGGCTGCAGGAAGTAATGCAATTCCAGTAGAATTGTTTAAAATCTTATAAAGTGATGCTGTTTCAATGTTGCTCATAATTTACTGTCAGATTTGGAATTTACAGGAGTAGCCATTGGATTGGAAAAGGTAAATTTATATTACAGACCCCAAACAAAGGTCAGTGCTAAAGAGTGCTTAAGTTATCAAACACTTGCATTTGTTTTACATGCTAGCACAGTGATGCTTGAGGTTCTGCCAGATGGAATCCAACAGTATATAGATGGAGAACTGCCAGGTGTTCAGGCTGGTTGTAGAAAAGATAGAGGCGCCAAGGGTGATATTGACAACATCCACGGGATAAAAGAGAAAGCAAGAGAGTTCAATAAAAATATGTACTACTGCTTACCGACTATTATAAAGCCTTCAGCTATATGGATCATAACTAACTGTGGATACTGGGGCACCTTATTTGCCTTCTGAGAAATCTGTATGCAGATCAAAAAACAAATATGGAGTAGTTTGGGTCATCAGTAGGACAGGAGTACAGCAAGGCCGTGTATTACATACATACATACAAATATTTCAAGCGTGAGCATTAATGCTCTTCTAGCCTGCCAGTATACCAGAACAAGTATTGCTTTAATAAATGTCCAGGCTGTTCTTAAAATATCGAGACTAGTCCTTGCTTTAATGTAATTTGGTAGTCTGTTTCATGCATCAATCAGCTGCTGTCTAAGAGAACTAATTAGTACACTTCTCATTCCTATAGAATATGCTACATAGGTTGTCTGATGATTCTGTGCTACTTTTTGATAACCCCAAACATTCCCAGAGGTAGATGTCTCTAAATGACCTATATACCCAAATAAGATCTGCTCTTAAATGTCTATATGAAACACTGTACAATTCAGATATTTTAGTCTTTCATAGTAACTTAAATTTTCACATCCATGGATGTTATTCGTATATTTCCACTGTACTCTGTCCAGTTTACTCATGCTTGTTTTCTTGTAAGGTATTCATATTGTTATTCCATACTCAACTTTGGGTCTAATGTAATTAACAATAACTTCATCATTTCTAATTTCCTAGACTTTATAAATCTTTTTATACAACCTAGTTCTATAACTCACTAATTGGTTAATGTGATTAGAAAAACTCAAAGCTGAATCTACCCATATACCCACGTCCTTAAATGAATCTACAGTTTCAATCAGTGTGCCCTATATTAAATATCCACCTTTCAGTTAATGCCTCCCACGTCATATTTGCTTAGTTTTTGATGTATTTATCAGCATATTATACTTCTGTGCCCAAATGGTCAATTTAGTCAAATTCTTTTACAGACATGCCCTATCTGTAACACATTTAGTTTACCCAGTTTCAAGTAATCTGCATACAGACCGTAGAACACCTCAGATGAAAAAGATAGGTCTGAAAGATACAATCTAAACAAGTAAGGGCCTGGGACCAAGCCCTGTGGGACACCCTGACTGTAACCAAGAATTTCACCTGTCCAGTTGTATGATACTTGCCATGTCCTCTTTATAAGTCATGCATCTTATCAAGAGTACATGGATAACTAGTTGTTCTGATTTATTATTGATCAAGGTTTTGTATATGACCCTGTCAAATACTGAAGTTAAATCTATGAAAATTACATCACAGCACACATTTTCATCCATAGCTGTTTTTATATTGTTACAACACATCATGTTCTAGGTGGTAATAGATCTGTTTTCAACATATACATGCTGATATATGGTTTCAAGTCCCAACCTTTCCAGTTCTGACAGTCAGCTTATCCAATATTACCTTCTCCATTATGTTTTCACAACAGGAAAGTAGACTAAAGTGTTTGGGTTTGTCCTACTCCACTTTCCCTTAAAGACAGGTTTACTAAGTGCATGCCTCCAATCTTCAGGAATCTCCCCATATTTATATGACTTAGTAAGTAATAGATGTAATGGTCCTGTAAGCTCTTACTGAAGTGTTCTCAGGTCGTTATTACTAATTCTTTCTCCTCCCTGTGCTTTGTTTGGATCCAGTTTGCGTAATTCTTTTTCAATATAATCTAATTTAATTTCAGTGTCTGAGGTTACCTGGATGTCACTAGGATAACTTGTCATCCCCTTTGTGGAGCCAAACTATTTTGCTTACGATTTTGTAAATATATCTATAATCTGTTGCATCTGAGAATACATTTTATAATCTGCACACAGTTTATCAATTTGCATATCTTTACTTATTAAACCTTTTATGTATCCATAAAATGATCTCCAATTATGTCTTTATATACATTTTCTTCAGATTTGTCTTTATCTTGTCTCACACTGTTAATTTGTCTGTCCAGTTTGTTTATTTCAGTTTTCAAAGTTGTAGTTAGATCTATTTTACATTTCTTATATTTTTTTGTCTCTTACCATAATCTGGTATATTGTTCTTTTGGAACTATATCACCCTGACACTGTATACCTAGATTATAATGTTAAAGTATTTTTTGATTTTTTGCACTCAATTTCTCTTTCAAAATTCTCCACATTCCTTTTGCAGTTTTTCACTGAATGCATTATAGTTTTACATAGTGACTGTTTTGATTCCATATAATCTGTAATTAATCTTCTGTGTATTGCTTTAGATTTAATTTTGGCAGAATTATCTAGCAAGAAATTAACTTTTATAACCCCATGATCACTGCACATCAATGGTGGTGAAACAAGTAACAGTAATTTCTTTAGGAACACAATGTCTAGTATGTTCTATTCCCATGTAGGAGTCAATGTCTAGTATGTTCTGTTTCCATCTAGGAGTTTTTTATACTCTGAAACAACTGTTGTTCCTGAACATACGTTGTGAATTATTTCCTTAACTAATGTTGAGTCAATATTATTCCTATCTGTTTCTGGTAAATTTAAGTCCCTAATCACTTTCTTCCCTCCTGTGTTTCATGCAAGAAATATATGAATTCCTCTAGGTCATCAGCATTTGACTTTGGTAGTCTCCACACTCCAGAATTGTTCCAGGGTCGCCTTTATTGTCATGGTTACACAGTCTGTAGTATTGGTGTTATCACTGACTATGTAATAATCCCAGGTCTCATAACTATCTTTAATCCCTATCATACAACACCTCCACCTGATTTTTTGGTAGAATGTCTGTTACAGTAAAAACATTTTTAACCTGACAGAACTGGTTTCCAGTCATTGTTCTTTAACCATGTTTCACAAACAAAAACAACATCAGTCTTGTGAGAACATAGCAAATTTTCCAATAATAAAAACTTTATTATTAATGCTCCTAGCATTAACAACCATCAGCGATGCATCAAATGTTTCTGTCTGTGAACTGTTACATTTTTGACCTGGCAAAAATCCTGCCTTTGTCAAATATTGCAGAGTATCTGCTGCAGAAACTCTCTTCCTTGAGCTTGACAAACACATGCCATCCTGTCTGAATACATGTGTGCCCAAAATTAGGGCTGGATGTTCTACACATTTCTATTTTTTTAAAACAAGATATTTTTTTCATGTAGGCATTTACCTAAACAATCTTTTATTCACAGTGATCTGACTCTCCTTTCTATATGTGATTTGTGAAAAATGCGTCCTAACACCTGTACAAAGCTATACTATCTAAGAGGACTGTAAGTTCCCTACTAACAGTGGGTGCTTACAGATGAGATCACTTGTACCATCATGAATAAAAACAGACCCGCATTTCCTCACTTTAAGGCATTCTAAGGCTTGCCTCACCTCTTCTATTCTTGCTTCTGGCAAGCGTAACACTTCAATTTGCATTATCTTCTTTGCAAATATAAGTATCAGTTCCTTTAATAATTTAATCTCCATTTACAAGAATATCTTTTCTGACCAGATCTGAATAGTCAACTTCTAATTCAGTAGTAATCTGCTCTATCGATTGTTATAAAGCAATGATCTTCATCCTCATTAGTTTTATTAATCCCTCTGTTTTCATTGGATATTACATTTCCAAGCATGCAGTTCTCATTTATCTGGCTTTGTACATCCCCAGCCTGATCCATATTGTCAATGTCAGTCTTTTTCATCTTTTTTTCTTACAGTAATGTTCTTTAATCCTTAGCACGAACAGCAGAGCAGTCCCAAAGAAAAAACGAAGGCAGATGTAGGAGCAAATAAATTTAATGCAGACCAGGATTAAGCACTTTCATAAACAAGTTACTTCATCAGAATCAAATTGCTAAAAGCCCACACTGTCCTTTTGTACCCCTCCCCAGTATCACATGATACATCATTACCTCTAATAAAAACTCTTAAAGCACCAATACACACTAAATGTTAAAACAAACTGAAACCATAAATTGAAAACATAATCACACACCACAAAAATTTATAGTATATAATAAACTGAACCACAATGATGCCTAAACCTTGTAAAGCATGTAAAATAAAAAAAAAAATGATAATAATGTGAAGTATGTCAAGGAACATTAAATTGAAATAAAAAAGTGGAGATGTGTCCACAACTAATGACACAGAATACGACGACCATGGCTTCCCTTTAGACCAGCATCAGGGGGAGCAGGTACTGAGATCGGAGTGGATAAAAAAACCAAAGGGCCAAAGAGAACAATGGCCCATACAATGCTTGGAGGGAGAATTTGGGGCCAAAATGGCAGCAACAGAGGAGCTTCAACCGGGCACAGTGGCGGAGATGATGGTGGTTTAGGAGGATACAAACTACAGTGAGAATTTTACGGACAGCTTTACACTCGTTCACAACTATTCAGATGACTTTAAATTGTTGACTTACAGTGAATATGAGTGTACTATGGAACATGCCAAGTTGCTCAGTAAAGGTGAACTGTTTGTACCTTCAGCCCAGGGACGTCGGGAGGCATACGCATTGTACTGATTTCAGTACAACTTATGTAGAAGGGAGGGGGTAGCGTTTTAAATTTTCTTTATTTTCGCGCTCGTTTTAAATTTTCTTTATTTTCGCGCTTTACTGCACGATGACGTCAGCGCGCTTTAGGCAGCCAGTCGGAATGGAGTGGAGCTCCAAATGCTTTCCGAGCGGGAGGTAGCGTTTTAAATATTTTCTTTTTTGATTCCCGAGCTGGTCTCACGTCATGGAGAGGAGGATTCCTGAGCTGGTCTCACTGCATGGAGGGTTGGTGATGCTTTCCGAGCGGGAGGTAGCTTTTTAAACTTTCTGATTCCCGAGCTGGTCTCAAGGTAGCGTGTTAAACTTTCTTGCCTGATTCCCGAGCTGGTGTGTGTAGAGCTGGTCTCAAGGTTGTGTGTGTGTGTGTGTGAAATGCCCCAGGTGGGATGTTGTACTGGTGTGATTACTCATGGTGGTGTGGTAGGGAATACCTCAGGCTTGAACCCTGTACCTTGTATGCAGGTGTTAAAGACCTGAATTCCCTACCCACCACCATTTGTAAAAAAATTGCAGATTTTTGCCTCATATTTGATCTGATCAATACCTGTATGTATCTGTGGTTTTTAAATATTGCAATGCTTGAAATTTGATGGTGCAGTGGTAGCAACGTAGCATTGATGCTTCACAGCTTTAGGTTCTTGGGTTTGGTTCTTGGCTGGGGTGCCTTCTTTGTGTGTGGGGGGGGGGGCATCTGTATCTTCTCCCTGTGTTTGTGTGGGTTTGCTTTGTGTCCTCCCATGTTACAAAGACATGTCTGCATTATTTTTTCCTGGGCCTCTGCTGAGAATTGTGTTTTTTTTTTTTTTTTTGTTCCAAGTCAGACTGTCCTGATTAACAAATTGACAGGCATTTAAATTTCAGACTTCAGGTTTCTGAATGTTTACTTCCTTACATATTTGATGGTGCAGTGGCAGTATTGTTGCCTCACAGCTGTAGGTTTTCTGGTTTGATTCTTGGCTGGGGTGCCTTCTGTGTGGAGTCTGCATCTTATCCCTGTGTTTGTGACATAGTAAAACAACTTTTTATTCTAGCAATAAATATATACTAACACAACCTTGTTTATAGCAATTTTTTAAGTTTATGACTATTTGAAATTTGTCCTTATTTTTGGGACAGTAATACCCTGTTATTGGCTTTGTCCAGGTTTTTTGTGCTAAGGTTGACAGCTATGGCAAGAACTGAATTCACTGAATATGTTTGAGGGCTGTATTCCCTCATTACTGGGTTTGTCCAGGTGTTTTCTGCTAAGAGGTTGACAGCTATGGTGAAAACTGAATTCATTAAATGATAGCCATTTAAGTTTCAGTCTTCCTCTCTTTCACAAAGCAGGTGATTTGGCATAGTGGTATGTTGTTCTGACTATTTTGCAGTGACCTTGGCAGTAAAATGTATGATGGTAACACAGCATTTTATTCTAGCAGCTTTCCAAGATTATACAAGCAATGTTTAATGTGTTCCTGTTTTTTGCCCTTTTGACCCACCCCAATAAATTTGGCTTTTTCCAGACTTCTTGTGCTGTGAAGTTGAGATGTAGTTGAGTATTGCATAGATTTTACAAGGAACTGAGAGCTGCAGGGGAAGAGAAGTTTAGTGCTGATTATGCTAAGTCAGCTCACATTGCTAGTAGCACAAAATGTTGTGTGCTTGCTTTTAATGCAGAAGGTTGTTGGTTCTACTCCCATAAGGGGTGAATGCTGCTGTACTGAAATTTATGACACTAACTATGAGCCTGTTATCAGTTTGCCATCCATTTCCTATTGCAATATTACTAGCTTATTATTAATGTAATTTAGGCAATTTATTCCTCAGGGGCATCAGACACTATTTTTCGGTGAAGTCATGAAATATAAAGGTGATTGCTAGCAGCAACCTCTTCATTAGTTAGATTTATTTAACGTGGAATTATTTAGATGACTTTTTACTACTTCAGAGATTGTGCATATTATTTACTGATAATGGTGGACTGTAGAAGTTTGACTAGACTTTTATGATGGAAATGTTCTGAATTGGGCAGTTTTGTTTCATTGTTTACTGGAAAAATGTTCAAAGCAATAGGAAGGTGTATCAAAGAGCACATGTATGTTTCATATGCAAGGGGCCTATGATTTAAAAGCAGCCCAGAATAAATTTTTATCTGCCACGGGTAAAATGTATTTTTCTTTGAATGTGGGTTTTAATGTTGTTTTAATGAATGTGAGTTTCAAGGGCAGAGAAGTTTTAATGCCAAGTTTGTTTAGCAGATGTCTTAGTGTTTGTGCTGTAAAATGCAAAATAAAACTTTCAAATGAAGTTCAAATCATCATAGAAGTAAATCAGTATGCACATTAGTGTTTATGGTAAATGGAGTGAAATAGCAAAGTAATGGATCATTGGAATGGCTGCAGGGGGAGGCTCCATTCGACCATGGTTTTGTGAGGGGGAAGGGCGGCAAACTTAGACAGCCCCAACTGAACTACGTCCCAACTGTCCAGATTTTCAAAGAATGAATAGATTTTTTGCTTCTTATTTTTGGTTTGTTCCTCAGTTTGTGGTTTTCTGGCAAATGATTTAGGAATTAAGTCACTAAATAATGACACACTAGTTTCAGACTTTATAACCTTCAGAAAAATGCATGCTAAAATAAGACCTGTTCTATCAACTGTCCCAGTTTATACAAGAGCAATTTTTAGTACTGTTTATATGTTCCCTCAATATATTTGGCCTTGTCCAGATTTATTGCATTAACAGGTTGAGAGGTACATGCAAATTGCTTTATAGAATTAGGCATAGCCAAACCTCAACTGTCCCTGATTTTGGCTCAAAATGTTGCTCTTCCCCTAATGATCCCTCCACAAAATATCAATTTTGGAAGAAAACATAGAGGGTTTACTTTACATTTATAAATAGCTGTAATGATCAGAGTTATACATTACTTTTATTTCAGAAATGCATGTAGATTCTCTAATTTTGTCAGCTGCTCTAAGTTAACTGTGCTCATATTAAAATGGTGTCCCTCCTTTGACAGGTTCCCAGCTGTATTGTCTGGCAATTTTATATTTTTGCATCACATTTTTGGTCCGTTTTTCATAAAATTGCAGTTTTCTGGCAAATTAGTGGCAAATTGTTAAAGACTGAAGTTAGAAAATAATGCAGACATTGCAGTTTCAGATTTCATACCTTTCAGAAAATTCGTACTGATGCAAGACCTACTACTATTCTATTATCTTTCTAAGTTTATAAGAGCAATATTTAAAAAAAAATGTCCTTATTTTTGGGCCTTTGCCTCAGTTTTATTTACGAGTTTGTTGCTGTAAGAGGTTGAGAGGTTTTTTTTGTGTGTGTGTGTGTGTGTGTGTGTGTGTGTGTGTGTGTGTGTGTGTGTGTGTGTGTGTGTGTGTGTGTGTGGTGGGTAGCATACCTCTCAACTGTCCAAATTTTGCAGAATGTCCAGATTTGTGCCCCATATTTTTTGTCTGTTCCTCATATATTTTGTGATTTTTCTAGAAAATCATTGAAGGCTGAAATTGCTAAATAATGACAGACATTTGAGCTTCAGACTTCATGTCCTTTAGAAAAATTCATACTAGCACAAATCCTGTTATTCTAGCAACTTTCTAAGTTCACGAGGACATTATTTAATATCTGTCCCTGTTTATTTTAGGCTTTGTCCATATTTCTTGCACTAAGAGGTAGGTAGGGGTGTGTGTGTGAATGAAACATCCTAGTTAGTGGTAGCAGGTGGTTAGTAATTTACTCAAGCTCAAAACCTGTACCTTAGTTACAGAAAACAAAAGCATAAAGTCTCTACCCCAACTACCATGCTGCATTTTTCAAAGAACTGACATTTCAGGTTAATTTTCAATTCAAGGAACCGAGTTTGAGTGAATTTATATTATATTACTGAAGAGGCATTACAGCGAATGCCTCTTCATCGACACTAAAAGAGCGAACCGTGAATTACGAGAATGGCCGTAGCTTGGCTGGAGAGGGGGGTAGCAGTTTGAGAGCTGTCAGTACAAATTTGAAAATCCTAGTTACACCCCTGCTTCAGCCCACTTTAAGATTGACCCCTCCTCATTGATTTGAAATTGTTTCTTAGAAGGCTGTATTTAGGGATGAATTTAGATAGACAGACTAATTTGTTGGTCATGTTTTAAGGCGCAGTAGTACCTTTAACCTTCCTTTACCCTTGACTTTAACTATCTTTGAAAAGATGGTTGAGTTGGATTTTAGGTCCCTTATTAAAAACAAAAATAGTTATTCTAGCCAAGGTAATTTAAGTCTACAAGAACACAAATTGTTAATGGAATTGGCCAAGAATAAAAGGGTAAGGGTGATGAAACCAGATAAAGTGGGTGGGGTGGTTGTCATGAACAAGGGTGACTACTTACACAAAATGATGGGACACTTAAACAACTGTGACCTGTATGAGGAAACTTCTTTAAATTACACTAATTTAGTGTATCTGAGAATTGATTTTTTTCCTGCAGGACATGGATGATACAGATGAAATCACTGGGGAAGTTTACAAGTTTTTACAAGTTTTACATCCAGTGGTGCCTTGTATCTTTGGGATCCCAACGATTCACAAATCCACCACTGATCCACCTATGCATCCCATAGTCAGTGTCAGTAAGTCCAAAACCCATCCCCTTGGCGTATATGTAGACACTTTGCTTAAGGATGTTTTAAAACCTTTTGGTCACATTTGCCAAGATTCTTGGGATTTTTTATTAAAATTGAAGGAGGTTAAATTTTCCCAGAATTGTGTATTTCTAACAGTGGATGTCAAGGAACTATTTAACGTGATACCCTATGATTTGGGGCTTGAGTGGTTCCATGAATTTTTATGTGAACACACTGAATTTAACAACGATAAAGTGAATCTTTTAGTTTCTTGCATGGAAATGGTTTTGAAATTTTGTATTTCTAGAGGGGCAGTACTACCATTAAACTAAAGGGGTAGCTATGGGGGCCTCATGTGCCCCCATTTTCGCTAACATTTTATTACAATGAGAAAGTAAAATTTTGTTTACCCACTTTGAAGTAAAGTCATGGAGGCTGTATTTGCACTTCCTGGATGACATTTTTATCGTTTGGGATAGACCTTTGGCAGATATAGAGGGGTTCATGGAATTTATTAATGTTTCTACCCCCTTTTTGAGATTTTCTCAAACTGCCCATCACAAATACATTCATTACTTAGATGTCACTGTTTTCAAGGACAATGAAAGTGAGAAATGGGTTAGTACCATCTATGGAAAACCCACTTATAGTAACAGCTTACTTCAATTTGGGAGTAATCACCACTTACATCAAAAACTGTGAATTGTAAAAGGTCAATTTGTGAGGGTGGCCAGAATGGTGTCTTCGCATTCTCAGTTGGTAATGGAATGTGAAAAACTTAGATATGCTATTTAAGAGGGGTTACCCTGAAACTTTGGTCACCACCCCCATTTGTGAAGACACGGTATGGAAAAGGATGAATGGGGACATAATGCCATTAATATCATCCAATTATACCACAGTTCCAGTGGCAAAAAAAAGAGGGGTATGTGATTCTATTATGAAAAATCATGTGTTTGTCACCAAGTATTGTAACCAAACCCCCTTATTAGAGACATTTTGTTTAAAAACTGGCCTATTTTTTCCATTTTTAGGGATACCAAGGAAAAATTGGACGAGGGTCCCAAGGTGGTGTTTAGGAGGGGAAGACCATTAAGAAATTTTTAGAACAAGCCCCCACATATAGTGAACATGGTCATAGCAACAAGAGAGCAGGTACATACAAATGTGGCCATTGTAGGTATTGGCCTGATATTTTGGAGGACGATCACATTAGTATAAAAGGGATGTTTATCAAGTCCAGACATTTTTGTAATTGTGAGAGTTGAGGGGTTGTATATGCTGCTTATCTGTCAATTGTGCCAATATTTTTACATTGGCAAAACTAAGAGAAAAATCAAGGAACATATATACGAATACAAAAATGACATTAGAAAGGTGGTCTGCAGCGATGCTTTGGCCAAACATGACATGGAGTTCCCTGCCCACTATTTTTGCTTTTTTGTACTTGAACAAGTGTTGAAAGACACTAGAGGGGGCTTATGGAATTACATTTTAGAGGAAAGAGAACTGCGTTGGCAGCTCAGATTGGATGCTACTAACCATCCAGGCTTAAATGAGGGACTTGTCTATAGCTAGTATATTAAGGCTCAAGTCTTATGTGGTATAAACTGGGTTTAGTTTTTTTTTTTCATTTAATGTTCCTTGACATATTCCACATTATTATTATTTTTTTATTTTAAATGCTTTACAAGGTTTAGGCATCATTGTGGGTCAGTTTATGTACTATGAATTTTTGTGGTATGTGATTATGTTTTCAATTAATGGTTTCAGTTTGATTTAACATTTAGTGTGTATTGGTGCTGTACGAGTTTTTATTAGAGGTAATGATGTATCATGTGATACTGGGGAGGGATACAAAAGGATGGTGTGTGCTTTTATAGTAATAACCCACGCCTGGGTGTGGGTAATGCTGGATTTACCCACGGTTGGCGTGGTTTGGTCACGAGGGCGAAGCCCGAGTGGCCAAACAAAGCCAACCATGGGTAAATCCAGTATTACCCACACCCAGAAGTGGGTTATTGCTATTGTACAATGACATTATTTAAGAAAAAAAATAATTACTTTTCTTAAATAATGGCATTGTATAATGCCTCCTTACTGCCCTTCCGCAGCTGTCTGGTATTCTGCGGCAGTTCTGATGTACTGCACATGTGTATGCCTACGCAGTACATCAGAGCTGTGGGCAAAAGCAATGGAGAAAGCAAGATCTCCATTGCTTTTTACTGTTTTGCTATGTTAAATGGGTTTAACATAGTGAGACAGCTTTAAAAAAAGCAACAGAGAATCTCCGTTGCTTATTTTAAAGCTGTCTCGCTATGTTAAACCCATTTAACATAGCGAGACAATTTTGAAAAAAACAGCGGAGAAAGCAAGATCTCCGTTGCTGTTTACACACTGTCTCGCTATGTTAAATGGGTTTAACATAGTGAGACAGCTTCAAAATAAACAACGGAGATCTCCGTTGCTTATTTTAAAGCTGTCTCGCTATGTTAAACCCATTTAACATAGTGAGACAGGTTTAAAAAAAAAAGCAACGGAGAAAGCAAGATCTCCGTTGCTTTTTACACACTGTCTCGCTATGTTAAACCCATTTAACATAGTGAGACAGGTTTAAAAAAAAAAAGCAACGGAGAAAGCAAGATCTCCGTTGCTTTTTACACACTGTCTCGCTATGTTAAAGGAGTTTAACATAGCGAGACAGCTTTAAAATAGCAACGGAGATCTCCGTTGCTTTTTTAAACCTGTCTCGCTATGTTAAACTCCTTTAACATAGCGAGACAGTGTTTTAAAAAAAAGACTTATACTAATGGAAAAAGTCCGGGCGACCGGACCTTTTTCCATTAGTATAAGTCGATTTACAATGTGCACGCTGACCAATCAGCGTGCACGTTTTGGAATATTAATGGGGGGGGTCATGGAATAATAGCAATTTGATCCTGATGAAGTAACTTGTTTACGAAAGCGCTTAATCCTGGTCTGCATTAAATTTATTTGCTCCTACATCTGCCTTCGTTTTTTTCTTTGGGACTGCTCTGCTGTTCGTGCTTTGGATTTTTGTCTTCAGTGTTTTGGTTATTGGCTTCTTTAATCCTTCCACGTTCAATTTTGATTTTTTTTCCCTTTTCACTTGCCCCTTGCCTCTTTTTTCTACCGTCTCTTTTGAAAAAATGCTGCTTTTTTCTGTAGACTGAAGGTTTTCTGTCAGGAAAAATGTTATTCCCTGTAATCTGTGTGTGGCATAACAAAGCAGTGTCATTTTTAGTATGTATTCTATTTACTTTACAGACATTTGTTTCTTCTCTTCCTTGTTATTTGTTGTAAATTTCTTTTCTTTTCTATTTCCTTCTAAGTGCTCTGAATCATCATATTACTGAATACCTGTAGCCAGAATTCCAAAGTTTTCAGGGGCATTGTCGTGTTTCATAGGGGTTGAGTGATCTTTACAGGCAATACTTTATTTCCTAAATGTGTTCTATTTGCTGTTTGTTTAACATTATTTATCTCACCAGTCCAGTCATTAATATATGTAACAACAGTTCTCCAAGTTATGCCAGTTGCACAAGTGCAATTGTCATTAGTAAGTCTAGATTTACTACTAATAATGGTAAGCAAATCATGCAACTTTTCACATGAGGAGCACAGATCACCAGTGTTATCAGGTGTCACCTTTAAATATACATAGCATTTATTACACTGTACAAGATATTTGTGCTTTAGCAAATTAATGGCATACTCCTTTAAGGAATTCACATTCAGCTGCAAATGAATCAAAAATTCTAAAAGAAAACAATAATCAAAATCAGCTACCGCATAATTCACCCTGCTTACTTAACTTTTACACTGAAGGTAGCCTGAAAAATACTGGGTTAGATGACTACGATTCTGGCACCAAAATTGGCCGCATAAACGTTAATAACCGCAGATATGCAGATGATACCACTTAAATGGCTGCAAGCAAAGAGAAGTTGAAGAGCCTGTTGATGAAGGTGAAAGTAAATAGCATAATGTTGACTTGTTGCACAGCATAAAAACAGTAAGATTATGTCATGTAGACCTATCAGTTACTTGCAGATAAATCTAGAAGAAATGACGGCAGGGACAGATTTTATTTTTCAACAGATTTTATTTGTCAAGGCTCAAAGATCAGATGGGAGACTGCAGTCATGAAAAAGATGCTTGCTTTTTGGAAGGAAAGCTATAGCAAATTTTGAAGAGCAAAGATATGATATTGTCAGCAAAATCTTTATAGTTAAAGCTGTAGTTTTTACAGTATGCTGTGGAAAATTATTTCTTTTGAATTGTGGAGTTTGAGAAATCTTTTGAGAATTTTTTGGACTGCAAGAAGATTAAATTATTCAGTACTTAAGGAAATATATCCAGACAGCTCACTGGAAGTTCTGATAGTAAAACTAAAACTCAGATACTCTGGCCATATAATGTAAAGACATGATTCTCTGAGAAGACACTGATGCTAGGAAAGCTCTAAGGCAAAAAAGGGGGCAGAAGAGGTTAAGATGGAGGGGGGAGATTGGCATAATGGTTAAGGTGTTTACCTTACAGATGCAAGGCACAGGGTTTGATTTGGTTTGATTCTAATGTGGGGTAATTGGCTAGGCTTAAAATGTCCCACAAGGACAGTTAGCCTAGTACTAATCTATGAATCTTTGAAAAGACAGCATAGTGCACAGTACATTACCTAGAAGGTTTAACCCTCTTTATATTTCTTTTAAAACCTGCTCATCCTAGTGTTCTAACACATGGCCCCTTCTTTGCTATTAAATATCATCAGTGCTCCCTTTTTCACTAGGCACTAATATCATAACGTCATAGTTTACCTCACTGTTGTTACTAGCTTAATAGCAATAGGAACATTGAAGTAATGCAATAACTGCCTCATACTCACTGACATCTGTTTGATTCTTCCTATTGACTATTACATATGTGATAGGTGCAAATATCTACTAACTTCAAAGACTGTAGACTATACCTAGCATGTTGTCATTTGATATCCTCCTCACACAACCATGCCCACCATGTCCTAGACAAACAAGTAAGCCCTCTTATGCAGAAGTTCTTAAAAAGTTCCTGACAAAAGCCTCCTAGACAAATGTTTGCTATACGTGACACTCACTGTCACACTAATGACACACACAGACACTACAGAAAACACAACTACAAAAAGCAGTCACTCAGCTGTTAGGGTGAAGCCCTTAAGGCAGCAAGGCCCAGACAGGACATCTAGTAACATATTAATCATAGGTAATTCTGTAGTCATACACAATTCACAACAAAGACATAGTGACTTAGCTTCCTGTCAGGTGCTGGGATCTGCAGTGTCACTCTGGCCCTCAAATCCCATCCCTTCACCCTAAGTACACATATGGCTTGGCTTGGTCAATGCATATGTGGGTGTGAATGACTTTATGACCTTGGGTCATATGAATAGGAGCATGGTGAACCTCTCAGAATATGCATCTGAGATTGGTGTGAAACAAGTATTCAGCAGTTTCCTACCATTAGCAAAAAATTATGCCATAATACAAACAAAAGATAACCAATTTCAATGATTAAATGACATTAATAGTTGAGCCAGTCAGGATCCAATATATATATATTAACCTGGGATGAGATGACCGATAACTGTGGAAGCTTTACAAGAGATGGCCTGGACCTCTCCCTCTCTTCATGGCTTTTGTATATTGACCAGGACCTTTTCCTCCCCCACAGTACCTTTTTTAGGCAAAGTTAGTCTACTTAAATGACCGCCGTAGCCAATCAAAACTTTATAAAGGTGGCATGTCTGTATTCTACAAAGCCATCTCACCTCCAGACTCTTAAGTCAGGACAACTTTGTGAAAAATGCTACAAAGGAGTTCAATCAATAGAACTCTGTACAGTATCGTAGCCAACTGCAGCACCTTTTCTATGTTACCTGCAGCCCATGAGGCAGCTGAATATCATTACAAAACTGATGTCCCACCCTATTGAGCTTAACACTGTTCTCTTGGGAGACTTCAGTTGTCCCTCCATTAAATGAGAAACCAATACCACCTCAAATAAATGCACACAAAGATTTCTGGAAGGCTACATATTGAAATGTCAGCACTTGTAATGTCGAGTGCCAACATGCCGAAATTCTACCACCAAAAATGCAGGAGACGAGTGAAAACTGAGCATCGTGCTTCTCCTTTAAATTTTTTTTTTTTTTAAGTGATAAGCCCCCTGCATCCCCCAATGTGGGTGGCAACTCCCTCACCCCCGCAGACGTTATATATATCTTGACTCCAAGATCACCATACTTCAGAGAAAAGGGAATATTCTAAGAAAGGACAATTTTAGATATACTATATATAAGTCCATTTTTGGCCATTCAGTTTCCATATTACAGGACTTGATAAAGTGGGTCCCAACATTTCAAACAGTTATCTTCCTGGATTTCTAGCTCCCAAGGTCAACTGGTTTGAGTCTCAATGAGGGGCTCAAAAATATTGGACTTCATTCTCATCCATGTTGCCACTCTGTGCTCAACAGAGTTACCATGTCCCTGGTCAATCTGACCACCGTTCGGTAATGGTCACTATAAGGATAAAACCCTTCCTGTCTTTAGAGACTACTCAAAGGCAAGCCTAATCCAGCTAACTGATGATCTGATGAATTTTAAACACCCTCCTCACCTTGATGACCACATCTTGCATTCTGCCACATTTGTGGTTAATTTCTATGCTTAGCTCAAAGCATGCATTGAGATCATGTCCATAAGACATGAATAAAATTCTAAATTCAGGAATAAAACCCCCTATGGTGAAACCCTAGTACAAACATACTAAATAATAAGAGAAAGAAACTCATAGATCATAAAAGCAAACTTAATACCCCATCATCTAGAGGTAAACTTAAAAAAAAAAAAAAAAAAAAAGATCAATGAAGAACTCAGAATTAAATAAAATCCTCTGAAAGTAACTACAGGTCAAGAATTGCTACCTCTGCTAAGGACAACCACAGGGCTTTTCAGCTATGTCCAAGACATTAGAGGTATTGCTCAGACCTAAAAACATGACCACACTTACTCATCCCCTGAGGACATAAGCAATATAATACCAGACAAATGCAACTCTAGCTTCATATTCCATCTTCCCCTAACTTTCCTCAACTTATTACTACACCCACAGCACCCCATCTAATCACCTCTAAGTAAGTCCTGAATGCTCTCTCATAGGCCAAAAACACTAGAGCACCAAGTCACTGCCTGACAAATTCACTACTTAGCCTATTTATCCTCAGCCTGTCTATTCAGTTCCTGCCTGAGAATGGAGAACTGCAGTAGTCATCCTGTTCTACAAGGGGGTCCACTACAGATCCAGGAAACTGTAGACCTCTAAGCCTCACCAGCCTTGTCTGCAGAGTAATGTAAGGCTTTGTTACAAAATTTATTAACAAGGGCATAAGCAGCTACAAGCTCCAGTCAAGCATTCTGACCCTGGTGGGATTCCTTGAACAGGTCACTGATGATGCATGAGACTCCAGCAGATTGGTTCACACTGCCTGAATTGACTCGGCCATGGCAGTTGATATCATTCCACATTCTGGCATTATCAACATCTAAACAAGCTAAATGTAAACCCCTATGTTACCTGCTAAGTAGCAACATGACTAAATGACAGAATCCGGTCTTTTAGTTGTCTGGCTTCCTTAGATCTTTAAAGAATTAAAATCTCCACAAAATGACTCCCGATGGAAATGGACTGAAAGTACTTAAAAAAATAAAAATGAAAACAAAAGCGCTTATCAACTTGTTTTATTAATAAAATTTTCTTTGTATGTGTTTAGTTTGGTTTTTGCCATTTTTAATTTTTGAGTACTATCAGTCTGTTTCAATTGGGAGCCATTTTGTGGAGATTTCAGTTTGTTTGGTTGCTGTTTTTTGGTTCATCTTAAAGAATTACCCTGGTGATTAGTCTGGCAAAGTAAAAGGATTTCCTAAGAACAGTGGTTACATAATGTTCAAAGGACAGTTAAAGTGCCCAGGTTCCTAATGATTGAGTCAACTATTGAAGGGGAGTCACCTGTGTAGTAGGTGCATGATGTACCTAGTTTTACCAAAGGACCCTAAGCTGCAGTGCTTGGCATTTAGTTTTAGGCTGTGGTCTAGGCACTGCTTCTGGTGTATGCTTTAGTCTGTCCTGAAGAATATGGAAGTCAGATCAGGGAGTTAATGACAGCTCCAAGCTTGTAGTCATCTGCACACTTGGTCAGCCACTCTCCCTTGATGGTAGCCTTGACATCAGAAAACTAAATATCAAAGAGAAGTGGTCCTAGGACCGATCCCAGGGGACACCACTGGTCAGTACTGTTTTAGAAGAGAGGTGGAAATTTTCATGATGAGGACTGGCAAGATCTGTGGGGGTATGTAATTTACAGACCACCAAGAAAATCTGTTATTTACAGGGAAGTCAGTTAATCACATCTGACATTGACTGGAGTGAGTAGTAAACCTTCAAAGGAGTAGTTTACTTACAAAAATGGAGATTGGGCATATTAGGGAGAGGAGTTAACACTGGACCACTGAGAGATGTCCCCAACATCATGAAGCTGATGTTGCAGGTGGGGATCGTACACACCATATATAATCTCTCTTATCAGCTCATCTTCATAAGCTTCAGTCACTTACATGGTGTATATTTGTGCCATGTATGCCTAGTATGGCCATCAGCAGCTGACCTCTCCTGGATAGCAGTTGAAAGAATGGATTTCTTTGGTTCTAAGTCACGTTCTTTTTTTTTTTTTTTTTTTTTTGCGCCATGTGGCTAGAAGACATGGATCACTGTCTTCTGACTGTGATCTGCACATTGTGTTCATGATTTACATTCACAAACAGATTGCTGTATGGGTAGTGTTTGTGAATTGTGTTCTAGTAAGATGAGCATCTGAGTGTACAGGACAGTTGTTTGCTTAGTGTATCTGGAAGGCTTTATGAAACCTGAGTTTAAGTTAAATGTGCATTTCAAAGTAGTTGCTTTATTGATGAAAAAAAGTAAGTGATTGGTATAGACCAAACAAAAATAGTAGAACGTGCAGTTTATTTTTAAATGTTGTACTTTTCTGTGAAGTCTTGTGTGTTACAGATAAAGAAAGTTATGCTAATTATCACATTTTGTTAAAATTTTGTTTTAACAGCATCATTTCATTTTCTGCACTACGTTTATTACAGTTGTTGTGTAACACAGTTGGTGAAAAGTAGTTAAAAGCATTCTGAATTGTGAAGTATCCTGGTCACTGATTAGTTAGGTAACTGTGTTTGTTTACTCATAAGATAGTAAAAGGCCTTTTCATAAAGCCTGAAATGTGCAGTTGTATGTAGTTCCCGATGCTGAGAAGTACTTGACCAGATCAGTTATTACATCTCTTCAAGGCTGGGGTAGATCAAGTCCACCTCTGTCCACAATTTGTTTTGCTACTAGTATCATTATGACCTGTTTATGGCCAGTAACTGAAACAGGTTGGCACCAAGTGTCAAACAAAAAATCTAAAAGGATAATCCTGACTTTCTGATGTGGAAGGATAAATCCCTGACCATGACTGTACTGACACAAGATTGATTAGTGTATGGGGAAACTAGAAAAGTAGGGGAGGGGTGGGCAAGATATGAGCAACTTGCATTGGTGGGCTTGCCGGGATGGCTGTTCCCCTTTAGTGACTCTGTTCTCTAGAGGAGTGATGTAGGCCATCCCCCCCCCCCCCCCCCCCCCGTGCAGTGAATAGGACAGTAGGTTGTGGAGAGTTGATAAGTCAGTAGGCAGCAGGGTGCAAAAAAAAAAAAAAAAGTTTAATTTAAAAACAAAAAGGTCCAAAAGGATCCCTTATCATACAACATCCTGAATTGTGTTGTAAACTAAGACTGTAAACCAGTTAATCTGCTTTGCTGGCTTTCACATAACATTTTAGACGTTTACCAGCTAACAGTATGTAATAAAAACCACCACACCTCTTTGTATTGTATACAGCCTCCAAGTCGCACAAAAAATGAAAGTGTAGGTTGTCAAAACTGATTTACTGACTCGCACTATTACTCAGTTTACTTTGATGCATTCCTGTTAGACCCAAATCTGAAATGTTGATCCTATTAATATGGAGCATCAAAAAAGGTGAAAGCATGGAATCTGCTTATAGAACTACATCTTCCATTGTCTGGAGACTTTATACATGGAAATTTTTACATAGATCTTTTTATACACCTTTGATGATGAATAAAATTAATAATAAAGATAATCTATGTAAGAGATGTAATGTAGAAATTAATGCTGACTGGGCTCATATGTTTTATGACTGTATGAAGTTGAAAGAATACTGGAAGTCAATTAATGAATTTTTGCAGGCTCTTTTTACAGATAATTTCATTATTTCTAAGTCTCTTATATTATTCAACACACCTGTACCTCAATGTGTTAAAAGATTAAGCTTCCCTTGTTATGGTCTATCCTAGCAGTGGCTAGGAAAATAATAACTAGAAATTGGATTTCAGATACACCTCCTTCGTTCAATGAATTTAAAAATTTTATGAATATAATGTGTCATATGGAAATAAGCACAATTAGAATGAGAACAACTAGAAAAACATCACATTTTATTGTATGGGATAATTTACAAAATTTGTTAAAAAAATTCTAATTTCAATAGCACAGTATTTTAGTTTAATTAATTGATCTGATTGTAGTGGATGTCTTTGTAAATACTTTAGTTGTTTTGTTGAATATTATAATAATACCTATTTTTAATTATTTGTATAAAATTGTTATGATATTTCTCTTATATGTTAAAACAATAAACTTGTTTTGAAAAAAAAAAAAAAAGGTGAAAGCAAAAAACAATGGAAAGTGGAATGCACATTGTTTTCCTTCCTACTTCCTTCCTTTTATGTTTGTTATAAGTTTATGTGCTTTATCATTTATTATCATGGGCAATCTCATCTTGGTAGTACAGCATATGAATGTGGTTGCTGTATACAGCCAAAATGACTTTTATTAAATAAATCATATATTGTGTTCTGTGAGCATTTGTTTTTAACTTCTGGCCAGTTTTGGTTCTGCAGTCCCTTTTAGCTTATTATTTTGGAAGTCTAATACAAGCAGCACATGTAAACAAGGACAAAAAAAGTCATGTCATTTCTAGCCTGCATGAGGCACACTGAAAGGATAATAAGCAAAGTGCACTGACCTTTTGTCTGTTTCATTATTCCTTTATTTTGTACTAAAGTGACATGGCTTTCCTTGTTAGTGCTGTTATTATAACCCCAAACCCAGATGTGTGCTGAAAACATAAGATGACTTTAAGCTACTTGCGTTGACAGCCTCATGTCATTTGTCCAACAATTTCATTCTGGATGTTTATCATCTTCAGGAAATTTGATTTAAAGTTTTGTTTTTCATTTGTATTCTTTTCTATCTTCCATACAAGTTGAATAATAGTTGATTGTTTCTTATTTTAAATCAGGGGCATGTGTTGTCCTGTATTTTGCAATAAATGAAAGTGCATGATGCTCCAGATCTTTTATGAAAGGTTGCAGGCTTCCCAGATATATGAAATGTGTGATGCTCGTTTCTCTAGTCTTTCAGGACTATCTTCCCCCAGTTTTCTGATGCTGAATTGTTTACATCACATTATTTTGCATATTTCTGATATTTACCCACTTTGTGCCTTTCACATTTATTTTTAGTGTATATTGTGCCCAAAATATATTCATTTCACTTCAACAGTTAGCCCTCTTAAGAGGTACAGATACAGAACTTTTCTGATTTACCTTTACAAGTTGCGCAATTAAATTTAAACAGAATTCCCATTTGCTTTTCTTCTAGTGTATGTGCAATAGCAACGTGACTTCACTTTTTTCTTTCGCTTGAGTATTGTTAAGTGAGTTGATCTGGAATAAGTTTCTCAAGCTGTTGTATCTTCTGTATATGCCCTCATTTTTATGTAAATGTTTACAAATTTGTTAGCCAGGCCGACTGACTAGACGCTGCTACTGTTTATTATGAGCAATGTCTAAGTGAGTTGGTTGGAGTCTTAACATAGGTAACCAGAGACTGAGAGAATGAAACCAGGACCACAGGATGAAGCTCATTGGCAGCTCATAGCCTTAATTATGCAAATAAAGTGACTGACTTCAGAAAGTTTACAAAAATATATATGAGCAAAGTGTATGTTTGTTCATTTTTCCTTCCACAGGGTGAAAATAAGTATGTTTGTCGCTTCCTATGTCTGCGTTGTCCTAGATGAAAGTAGAAAAATGTGTTTAGGCTATTAAAGCCTATTGGCATTTGCTTAAAATAGTCATTTGCTTATTCCAGTAAACATACTCCAATTTTGTTTCCCAAATAATTTGTTTTGGATGAAAACATTAGAAAAATATCTTTGGCTCAGATTCCTTTAATGTATTTTTTTCCCCGATTGGAGAACGTAAGGTGTCCATAATCTGCATCTTGGCCTTGTCAGAAATCAAGCAGTAGATTATTTCAATTAGTGGCTGGCATAGCTGAGAAACCTGTTGTCCGTTTTAAGCTCACTATTTTTTATGCTTTTAAGCATATACAATGACTGCATCAGTATCAAATGAGATTAACTGGCAGTATAAATCCCAAATTGACTTTATTCCTTTTTGTATGAGTGGAGCTATGGTGATTTAAGTTTCATTGTACTAAATTATGCTAGACATGCATGTGTAGAGTTGTAACTGGCTTAATTTCTTTTTATGTGGTCAGAACCAGTTAGTGACCTTTGCATGGCTCCCTCAAGCTGTGCTAGAAAGGCAAGGGGATACATTGAAATCCAAAAGTAATTTTCCTGGATTAAAAACCCAGGTCTACAAATGTCTTCCCTTTTTATAGCTGGAAATACGTAACACCCATGTAATGTCTTTGTGCCTCTCAGACAGTATTAGAAAAAAAAAAAAAAAAAAAAAAGGAGTAGACAAACACACAACGTTAAGTGGCAAAGGTATAAGAAAATATGTCTGCCAGTTTCTATAATTTTTCTGGTTTGAATGGGGTAATGTGTCCAGCCACCATCTCAGACTACGATGATGAGGAAAAAGGAAGAAAATAACATGTTTGGCTAAAACACACATGCTCGTGTATTGCCTTACCTGTGTTAGTTGTTTAAAACACTGAAGACCTACTTGTCTTTTTTGCTGGCATTCTCTTGTAAAAGTGTTTGTGAAATAAGAAATTGGGATCTATGTGTACATGCTAGTTAGAAGTTAAGGACAGAGGTATTCTATTTACTGATTTCCTTACTTAGTAGATGGTGTAGTTGTTGCTTCTAGCCCCCTGACTTGTACAGGTTGGGAGACTGGTTTGTAGGGAACACATTGAAAAAGCTGTCAAGAGCGGCGGTATAGGCAGCAGCATATTCTCAGTTATGGACTGCAGCCCTTCCTTTAGCATGTGTATTGTGCCACAGTGATGTACTGCGGTGGTGGTGCTGCGGTAGCGTTGTCGCCTCACAGTAAGATGCTGTTCAGTTCGATTCTCAGCTAGAGCATCTTCTGTATGGAGACATGCGTGAATGGGCGTACCTTCGTTGAAGGTTGTGCACCAGGGCTGGCAACTCGGCACGTAAAAATCTACTGCCAATCATTAGCGGACCGGAGTTCTGCTGTGGCGAACCCTAACCAGGAAAAGCCGAAAGACACAACAACATTGTGCCACAGTGATAGAAACCCTGATCAGTGACTGATGTGTATAACATCACCATTAACCACCTTGTCTTGTCACTTCCTGACACTTAATCATATATAGCTACATATAAACCTCTCGTCTGCAGGAAGTCATGGAGACTTATAACTCAATAGGACTTAATAGAAAAAAATAAGCGTGGCTGTAAAAACAATTCAAGTACTCCCTGTTCACTGTTTGTTTCGTCTACTAGACAGTATTTTCTGTTTATGAAAAACAGTGATAGCTTTTGAATTTACTATTGCCTTTCAACACATTAATGAATCAAATGATGTTTTAAATTTATAATGTGACAGAGTGCATTTTAAGGTAGTTACATGAACTGATCTGTTAGTGTTGTGTAATTTAAATGCTGCACCAGGATATTAATTACTTGTGGAAGAAGCTGTAATTGGCAAGGTACATTATAAATTTATTTAGATCATTAGTACACGGCCTTGCATTGCTGCCTCACAACACTTTTGCAGCTCTGGTCTCAGCTGAGATGACTTCTATGGGTAGCCCTCATGTCCTTGTTTCCATGTGGATCTTCAACAAGGTCACTGGTCCCCTCCCACATCAATAAGACATGCTAATATCTGACTGAAGGAGCCTGTAAATTTCCCATAGATGCATGTGCATCTTGTGATGGACTGTCTTCCCATCCAGGATCAGTTTTCTGCCTTATGTCCTTTGCTTCCCAAGGTAGGCTTCAGCTCAGCCACAGTCCTGAATAAAATAAAACAGGTATCAGATAGTGAGTGAATGAATGTTTAGCAGAATGAACATTGATGACATCCTAAATGTTTAAACCACTGTTTAACAATTAGGTGATGGTTCTGTTTTATTATTTAATACTTAATGTTACTTTACAATACAGTGCAGCTTTGTTTGCTAAATGAGTAGATGCAACATGCTTTTTAAGTACTTGAGCACTTTTGTAAAAACAGTGATGCAGGCTAGTGCCTTATAACTAATTTCCCATATATATATATATATATATATATATATATATATATATATATATATATATATATATATATATATATATATATATATATATATATATATATATATATTACCCGCGGTGGTAATGCTGCGGTAGCGTTGTCGCCTCACAGTAAGATGCTGACCGGTTTGACTCTAAGCTAGAGCGTCTTCTGCGTGGAGACATGCGTGAATGGGCGTACCTTCGTTGAAGGTTGTGCGTCAGGGATGGCAACTTGGCATGTAAAAATCAACTGCCAATCATTAGCGGACCGGAGTTCTGCTGTGGAGACCCCTAACCGGGAAAAGCCAAAAGACACAACAACAACAAATATATATATATATATATATATATATATATTTCCCACACACATACACACACACACACACACACATATATATATATATATATATATATATATATATATATATATATATATATATATATAGATAGATATATTCAATTAGGAAATTTTAGGTGTTAGTATTTATGTTTTTCAGTACAGTCACAGAGGGGTATGCTCTTATTTTAATGTAGTACAAAGTCTGGTCAGATACTTGGTAGCAAATTGTGAATTAGAATGCCATTGATACTGTGTTTGCAGAAAGTATGTTATTCTCTTACCTTGGAGAATAACCAAGGACCGTCTTACATACTTCTAAAAGTATTTGTACGGAGTCATGGGTTTTGAAAGTTCTGCCGAGGGCTTAGTAAAAGGCTCCTTGCTGAAATGTTAATAATGGTTAGATTTTAATTTTTAATGGGTGTGTTTAAGTGCCATTTGAAGTGCATGATGCTGGTGGAGGCGACTGAAGGTTAAAACGCCCACAGGTCATTGCTTAGTGGTTTGTGAGCTCAGTTTTGTATGACAGCCGAATGGCAATGAAAATGGTTCCCTCACTTTGCCTTGCCACCCCACCTCTGTGTCATTTGGTTCAGAAACAGAATTGTTAATGCCAGTTTTATCTGTTAGTTATTTATGATTCGGCTTATTGCACAGAAGAGTACTGCAGTAGGACTGAAGAGAAGAGGAAAACATATGTTCCACTGCAGCTTGCCTTTTATTTATTGTCTGTTTCTCATTTATGCAGATTTTCTTGAACAGTGGCTCATCCTTAAGTCTCTGTCTATTTTCTGCACTGTTGAAATAAATCTGCAGGTGCTGTTACACATCCACAGATGCATACTTATCATTCTTATAACCTCTGCACCTGCCAACTATAGGTCTGCCTGTACCGCCTGTTCATTATCTGTTAATGAAACAAGAGCAGTTCACGGCACAGCTATCTTATATGCAGCCATGAGAGTTTTCTTTCTAAAGACCTGATCCCTCCATTTGGATGAGGGATGTGGTACCTGCATTTTTGTAGAGACCACCCCATCTCATTGTGCATGTGTACATGACTGTGCATGTCCATGCATCTGCTTTAGGGACCACCCCATCTCCTTGTGCTTGTGTACATGACTGTGCATGTCCATGCATCTGCTGTAGGGACCACCACTTCTCCTTATCCATGTGTACACATCTGTGCATATGCTGTATGGACCACCCTGTGTGGATGTGCATGTGCACATGTCTGTACATCTGCTTTAGGGACCAACACCTCTCCTTGTGCATGTGTACATGACTGTGCATGTCTGTGCATCTGCTGTAGGGATCACGCTGTCTCCCTGTGCACGTGTACATGACTGTGCTTGTCCATGCATCTGCTGTAGGGACTACTTGGTCTCCTTGTGCATGTGTACATGCCCGTGCATCTGTTGTAGAGACCACTCAGTCTCTTTGTGCATGTGTTTGACTGTGCATGTCCATACATTTGTCAATTAAAGCCACCACAGTCACAGCTACACCTGAATCCAGGGCTACTCCAAGTTCTAAACCTACACCTCACCCCAGGACCACTCCAAGTGTTGCTGCTCTTTATTTGAGGTTTGAGTACATATGACAGCTGTCAGTCCCCAGAACAACCACAGAACAGGCACACACCTATCCTTTTAGTGCCAGCTCCACTAGGTGTCTAAACTGCTAACTGAACTTGTCTCACCTGGGTTGTGGTTAGGGCTTTATCCCTATCTGCCACCAGAGCTAGCTACAGATGCATATGCTTGGCTGTAGTTGAAAGCCCTCATACCTTCTGACATTTTGTCAGTCTGAATCTGTACCACTGTTTCTCTGTCTGCATTGGACACGGCAGCTAGCAGCTCTTTTTAGTCAGTCCTCATGTTTATTATTTCATTTCTCCAGTCTTCTCCCTCTTCCCTTCTGCAGGTGTTTCATGCACCTATCAATGTTCCAATAAGGAAATGTATCCCCTCTTTCCTTTTAATTTTTTCTTCTACTTTATATCATATTGCTTAGATCTACTTTACCTTCTGTTGTGTAATAAACATATTTCCTCTTCACAGTTTTCCTGCTTATGTGAATATTTCTGTATATCATAGGCCCATTCCTTATTTACATTGAATACATATTTTGAGTTTTTTTTCCCGGTAGGAGAGTAGCTTTGCATGTTACTTCTGTTGTAATATCTGTATAACTGCACAGTACATACCCTTGCTTAGCTGTTCACATGCATCTCTTCCGTAGTTGTAGGACTGGACCACTGTTCCTGCTACTGATACTTCTCCTAATGCACTCCATTAAGGAGCTGTTACATTCTTATTATCTTACCACAGTGACCAATTATTTACAGGTGTTTAGATACTGTCACTGGTATGTCCCTTACCTGCTTGATAATTGGTAATGTGCCCCTCTACTATTAAACCTTTTCTGTGTTTTGTTTTTCTTTTTACCTCAGTAGCTCTATTATTATTTTTTTTTTTCACATGCCATGTGAAATTCTCCAACTGCGTATTCTGCTGAAGTCATGTAACAGGCTGTGTAATTCATAATCCGCTGTTCGAAAAGAAATGCTTTCTGATGTTACTTTGTAAGCCATAGTGACAGAATCATCAGAAATGAGCACACACACATACAGACATAACTACTTATCAGCTGGCCACACATATCTCCTGAAACTCCAGAATTCAAAAAGCACAAAATAAACAATGTTAAGTTGTCAATCTCGCCTTCATTCTTGCTGGATGGGTTCGGAGCCGATCCTCGGCTCCGACTCGGCACTTTCTTAGCTCGAGAACTCCTTTTACCAGCTCGAGGCAACCCTATATCCCATGATGCAAGGCGGGACTACCTCAGATCTCGTTTGCCGCTTAGCGAAGAGGTCTCCTTTACCAGCTGAGGTAAGTGAATTTCTTGGTTAAAACAAGAAGAGCTTAGTGTTAGGATTTATTTTTCCCCTTTAGTCATAGTTTAGTCTGTAGTTTCTTACAGCCCACCCTATTCCCTCTTTTTCAACCTTGGTATAACTTTAATCTAAAAAGTTTGTATTAGGCCTACAACCCCATTACTCATCCCTTCCTGTGTGTTGTGTGTAGGGGTTTAATTTGTGTGTTTGTTGGGGTTTATTTGTGTTATTTCCTCCTAGGTCATGTCTAGGGAAGACAAGGTCTCAGGCTTCAAGAAGTGTGACCAGTGCTGTCAGAAAATGTCTCTGACAGATGGTCACACTTCTTGTGTTTATTGCCTGGGGCCTGTGCACCTGCAGGACTCCTGTGCGTTGTGTCATGCCTTTAGCCAGAGAGTCCTGCAGGAGAGGAGGAATAAACTCATCCTCCGAGGCTTGCTTAAGCCAGAAGGTTCTCCCCCTAAATCAGGGTCAGGGAAACCTCCTAAGCCACCGAAGGTTCAGGCTTCAGTATCTAAGCCTCCTCCGGTGGCTCCGGCTCCGTCGGAGCCGAGATCGGCTCCGGCTGGAACCGATGTATCTACTGTACAAGTAGTAGGTTCGGCGCCGGCTGGCTCCGATACCTTAACTACTGTGGCCTTGGCTCCGGCTGGAGCCGACACTTTATCCAGCATCGGAGCCGAGAAACCCTCGGCTCCATCTGGAGTCCAGGGGACTTCGGCTCCGATGGCTTCGACCCGAAAGAGATCCCGGTCCCCTTCGATACTGAGTATCCACTCGGCTCCGGGGTCTCCTCTCTTGTCGGAGCGGAGCCATCGGAGCCATTCTTCGAGATCTTCCAGGCTGTCTGACCACGACTTAGAGAGGGTGGTGAGCAGGCTATTGAAGTCTCAGGCACTGGCCCAAATGCTCCATAGCCCGTCTCAACAGACGTCGGCTATTTCCCCAATCCCTGAACTTCCTCCTCCGACTCCACACCAGAGTTCGGAGCCAGAGCTTCTCGGGACAGCGACTGTTTCGATGCCGTAGCCGATACATCCTTCAGCTTCGTCGTCCTCGGCTCCGATCTCCTCCTTGAGACCTTCCTTGGAGGGATCCGGTCGCCGGGTTTCCACTGTCGGCTCCGAGGGGGCTAGTGGCATCGGACCCTTGTCCGACCCCGCTCTCCCTCTCGGGGCTTCGGCTTTGGTAAGCTCGGCACCGACATCGGCCTCGGAGCCTTCTCTCTCTTTGGAGCCGGGTATTCCTGTTTCTTCGGAGCGGGGATATTCCGGCCTCCCGGGGAGAGGAGCCTTTGAGGTGATGAGGAGTGTCCTGGCCTCTGAGCCTGGTCAACAGTCCATCCCTCTAGCTCCTCCCTCATCAGTGCCTGCAGATGACTCTTGCCAGCCTCTTGCTCACAGGCCCAGGGATCCATCGCCCCAGGTTTCCCCACTGGGAATTTCCTCCTCTTCCGAGGTTTCTCCTGATCCTGCAGGGGAACCCCCTCGGAAGAGGACGTGTAAGAGGAAACACACAGACTCCCCTGAGTCTACTACATCTGATACCGACTTAGATGAGTCGGAGGGTTCCCCACGGTCCCCCTCTGAGGATGTCTCTTTTTCAGACATCCTTGAGCTCCTCAAACAGAGGGGAATTGGCCTCCATTGACCCCTCCGAGGATGAGTCGGTATACCTGGAGGCGTTTGGATCCCGACCCTCCACCTCCTGGGTGTCTCCGCCTTTCGACCCACTTATGCAGGTAGTGGCTCGGAAGGCGTGGGCGGCTCCAGATTCTGTGGAACCTGTCCCTAGAAGACCATCCAAGTTCATCACGGCCCCTTCGGACAAACAGTTCCTTTCCAAGGGTGTCTCTGTGGATGCTATGGTGGTGGCGGCCACCAAGAAGGAACTGGCGGATCCTTCAGTACCTGTCCATCCTCCTAACAAGGATTCTAGGACCATGGACAGGTATGGAAAGCGGATGTTTTCTTCAGCGACCTTTGCTATGCGTTCGCTGAATTATCTTTGCCACTTCACCAGGCTTCAGCGAGATATTCTCAAAGAACTGGGTGAAGTAGTCCAGGATCCTTCAGCTGCAGGGGCTCAGGAAAAGATTGCCTCACAGCTTGCTATCCTGAATTCCATATCTAACTCCTCCATGCGGCTCATATCTTATGCGGCCGATGGAGCGAGCAGAGCCGCAGGCACAGGAGTTGCTCTTAGACGCCAAGCCTGGATGCGGCTGTGTAACTTTGCGGACCCCTTCAAGGCGTCCTTCACGAATACCCCCTTTGATGGTTCGGCTTTGTTCGGACCTCAGGTGAAGGATACCTTGACCAGGTGTGAGCAGGACGGTAAAACTCTTTCTGCCGTTGGAGTCCAATTTTCCACCCCTTCTAGACCATATCCCAAGGGTCAGAAGGGAGGGAAGATGTGGTTCCGTAAAGCCCAGGGAGCTACACCGGACACACGTGGTCAGTTTACCCCCAGAGGCAGAGGGGGTAACAATAATAGACGCCGCCCTAGAGGCAGGGGGGGTCCTCAGAACCAGGGCAACAGGGAGTCTCTTCCTGAGAAGCCCTTTCAGCATCCCTGAGGTGTTGCCCGACTGTCCACCCTTGGAGGCAGTCGGGGGAAGGATTTCACTGTACCCAGTAGCCTGGCAGTCCCTATCCCAAGAGAAGTGGGTACAGTCGATCATATCCGAGGGTTACAAGATCCCCTTCGAAAGGTTTCCCGTACCTCTACAATCCCTTCCAGACATCTCACCCGGTCAAAGGGATCTGGCAAGACAGGAGGTTTCAAAACTCCTAGAAAAAAGAGCCGTCCAGACAGTGCCGGCAGACCAAGTAGGATCCGGCTTCTACTCAAGATTCTTTTTGGTCCCCAAAAGGACGGGAGATTGGAGACCGATACTAGACCTCAGCAGACTAAACAAGTCTGTCAAGAAGGCAAGTTTCCGGATGGTCACGCTTCAGTCCATTCTGCCCTTTCTGGGCAAGGACAACTGGATGTGCTCTATAGACCTTCAGGATGCGTACTATCACATCAAGATTCACAGGCGCTCCAGAAGGTTTCTCCGCTTTCGGCTAGGGACCAGTCATTACCAATTCAGAGCACTGCCCTTTGGCCTCACTTCAGCCCCCAGAGTGTTCACCAAATGCATGGCAGTGGTCACAGCTCACCTGAGACGTTGAGGATTCCAGGTGTTTCCTTATTTGGACGACTGGCTCCTCTCCGCCACCACCAAGCATCAGCTTCTTCTGTCCAGAGACTACACCCTACAGCTTTGCAAGAAACTGGGAATTTCGGTAAATTTCGAAAAATCCTCTCTGCTGCCCTGCCAATCTATCACCTTTATAGGCGCAGAGTTAAATACTGTCAAAATGTTGGCCAGGCTAACAGATCAAAGAATTCTGGACATCCAAAAATTTGTTCGGCTTCTGTTACAAAGCAACAAGACCAAAGCCAGGTTTGTCTTGAAAGTTCTAGGCCTAATGGCTGCGGCCATTGTTCTTCTACCACTGGCTCGCTTCCACATGCGTCTTCTGCAGTGGATGTTATTCACGCAGTGGTCGTACCACAATCTTCCGATGAGACACGAAATCTTAGTAACACAGTCGTGCAGGGCTCATCTACAATGGTGGATATCTTCCCCTCTTCTTCATCAGGGCCGACCCTTTATTCCCCCTCCTCCAGTTGCCACAGTCACCACGGATGCCTCTCTGATCGGGTGGGGGGGGGGCATTATCAGGGCAGGATGGTCCACGGGATGTGGCAACCCATAGAATAACATCTGCACATAAATGTCCTGGAGATGAGAGCAGTGCTTTTAACGTTGCAAGCCCTCGACGACTTTCTTCCCACGGGGACTATTGCAGTACAAACGGACAACATGTCCGTGGTCTGGTACATCAACAAACAGGGCGGAACCAGGTCCTATCCGTTATGTTGAGAAGCTCTCAGACTTTGGCAATGGGCGATCTCTTCTCAGCGGTTTCTGATAGCAACGCACATCCCCGGCAGGTCCAACCTATTGGCGGACAGGCTGAGCAGATCTATTCTGATGCCTCACGAGTGGTCTCTCAATCAATCTGCAGTGGATCAGATTTTTCAGAAGTGGGGCACTCCTTGTTGCGATCTTTTCGCTACCCCTCAAAACAGCAAGTGCCCAGATTACTTCACACTATTTCCCCTTCCAGGCCAACCCTTGAGAGACTCTCTAACCCAGGATTGGCCTCGGGGACTTCTTTATGCTTTTCCTCCCTTTCCATTGATACCACAAGTCATTCAGAAAGCCACCGTTTTGAGAGCCAAATTGATCCTCATTGCTCCATATTGGCCTCGACAAATTTGGTTTCCGTCTCTGCATCGTCATCTTCTGGTGCAGCCCTGGCATCTGGACCCAGTTCCGGATCTTTTGATCCACCAGTCGGGTCAGCAGCACCGGGCCATTCATTCTCTCAACCTCACTGCTTGGTTGCTCCACTTTCCTTCCCTAGCCAGGCTACCAATGATTTCTGACTCAGTCAGAGACATTTTAGTGTCTTCTTTGAAGTCGTCCACTAGAACTATTTATGCTAGCAAGTGGCGACGTTTTTCAATTTGGGCAAACGCCAGAAATATTGATCCTTTTACTGCTCCCGTACATTCTGTTTTAGATTTCCTGGCGGAGGTTTTTCATTCAGGATCCTCGTCATCTACAGTCAAGGTTACAACTGGCTGCTATTTCCAAGTATCATGTTGGCTTGCATGACAATAACATCATGTCTCATAGATTATGCAAGGCCTTTTTAAGAGGAGTTTTTCTCCTAAAACCGCCCGTGAAACACCCTCCTCCGCAATGGGATCTAAACTTAATGTTGGCATCCTTGATTCTACCTCCTTTCGAGCCGTCTGCTACATGTTCTTTGAAGTTGTTGACGTGGAAAACTATATTTTTACTGGCTGTTACTTCTGCAAGAAGAGTTTCTGAGATTCAGGCCCTCTGTATTCGTTCACCTTATCTGGTTTTTCATAAGGATAGGGTTTCGTTAAGAACTAACCCTTCCTTTCTTCCCAAGGTTGTATCTCAAACCAATATCAACCAATCTATAGATCTACCAGTATTTTTCCCTAACTATTCCGACAGAGCTGAGCAGAAGCTGCGTTTTTTGGATGTCCATCGTCAGCTCAGGTACTACTTGCACAGGACTAAACAAATTAGGAAATCAGACCAATTGTTTGTCTCCTATGCAGAAAACAGGTTAGGTCTTCCTGTTTCTAAAGTGACTTTATCCAGGTGGTTGACTTCCACCATTTCCTATGTGTACTCTCTTAGAGGCAAACAACTATCTTCTAAGCCAAAAGCACATTCGACCAGGAGTCTATCCACTTCGGTAGCTTTTCAGGATAGACTACCCATTGATACTATTTGTGCAGCAGCTACTTGGGCCACACCTCATACCTTTGTGTCTCATTACAAATTGGATTTGGCCTCCAGAGATAGGGCCAGTTTTGGTTCCACAGTTCTCAAGAGTCTGTTCCATTGAGCCACCCGGGATACAGGTGCTAGGGACACGGTCCCATCCAGCAAGAATGAAGGCGAGATTGACAACTTAACATTTAGAAGTTATGTACCTACCATAACGTTCCATGTTAGTTGTCTTCTCGCCTTCTTTCTTCGTCCCTCCCTCCTACCCCCTGGCCTGGACAGATCTTGAAAAGTCTCCTCTTCTCAGGATGTTCTCTCCTAACTCTTAAGTAGGAGAGTCATTGTTTAGGAGTTGTTGTTTCCTAGTTGTTCTAGGTTTCTCTTTAGCAGGGTATGTTAGCTACCAAACGAGATCTGAGGTAGTCCCGCCTTGCATCATGGGATATAGGGTTGCCTCGAGCTGGTAAAAGGAGTTCTCGAGCTAAGAAAGTGCCGAGTCGGAGCCGAGGATCGGCTCCGAACCCATCCAGCAAGAAAGAAGGCGAGAGAAGACAACTAACATGGAACGTTATGGTAGGTACATAACTTCTAATTTTTTTTCATGGGACAAGTTCCCCTGTACTTCCCAAATTGGGGTGGGCATGCTCCCACCCACCCCAAACCTCCTATTACAAATATACTAACTCCAGCATTATCCAGACATCAAGAAAAGGAATGGTTGTAATGCAGCCTGGCAGAGAAAACAGTAAAAAAAAGTACTGCTTGTTGATCAGGACCAGCGATCAAGTACTCAACAGTAATTGCGTGTGAGGAGTTGAACCTTTTCAGTTGGTTTCACTGAATGGGTCTTTAAAAAGATGTCTGTTACTTTTACTTAGCCTACTAAACTAATCTTTTTTAAGGATAGTAAATTCTGCAGTTATTTTTTTGACAGAACATTTTTGAAAGCCTTGCTAAAATCTAGGATGAAGAGCAAAAGCACAGCTAGTCCAGTTGGAAAACTAGCACTATATGAACTATGAGTTATACAAAACATGTGTATGACATATTTCCAGGAACACCAGAAAAAATGGTTGGCTTTAAATAGGCTTAAAATATAGACAGTTGCTCTCCAAGATATTCATAAGTACGTCAATTGTAACTTGTTTAATTGCCAACTGAATACAGTGTCTAGTTTTTTTATAATATTGCTTAATTGAGCCATGTTTTAAGCAGAAATTTAAAGTTTTCATTCACAGTTTTTCACTTATCTTTAATTCTACATCATGTGGTACCTATTACGCCATAATACATTTGCTCCCCATCATTCTAAATGTACCCATTCTTTAAACACTATTTTGCTTATGCTGATATCACTGGAACTTTCAGTGACCTTCAGTGAACTTTATCCCTGAATGACATCAATGTAGAAATAGAGTTGGAATGTGTCCATAGACTTTAATGGACATACCATCTTACAAGTACGAGGGAGGATCCATTAATGTCTGTGGATGCATCCATATGCTATTCTACAGTGATGCCACTAAGTGATGCCGTAGATTTAAGTGGGCAGATCCTTAATAAAAATCTTATAATTTTTTTATTAAGGAATTGCCCACACAAATGGTAGTGGGAAATCCATCACTGCACTCAAGCTGCCAAGTGTCACGAGGTATATATGAACTGTGAAGTAAAAGTTCAAGTCAAAAAAAGGGATTTTAATATTTTTCAATACATAGATGTGAAACTGCATCCCCTTAAGTCCAGAGAAACTGCTTCCAGTCTCATAAATACAAAATGTAGGTTCTGGGTTTACCTCCATGTGTCTTTAGATTTTAACTGAATTTCTTCTCATTTTTAAAATAAATGCTTAAACATGTCAACTGTAGGTGAACTAGCCACCTGCCCACAGAAAATGCACTACACTATTGGCAATCATTTGTATTTTTGTTTGTTAGCTGGGAAAGCCCACTGGACAAGAATGCCCCTTTTCAGGGATATGACCCCGGAGCACTGTCTGGTTAAATGACTTGTTCAGAATTACAAATGGAGGCTTGAGAAGTTAAACCCTAGACTACAAGAAGCAGTTCTTTAATACTCATAATCTTAATCCTGTACACTGGCTGCCATCACAAACAACATTAAAATAAACAACTGATTTAGTTGTACATGCAATAAGATCATAAATATAGTAATTTCTTTTACATCAACTGATAAGAAAATTGTTAAATTCTTAGAGGAATTGGTTCTGCAAGGGTCTGTCACTACAGTAACAGTTTTAACACCTCTGCAGTAGTGTGGGGGGAGGGGACTGTCAATTCCTGTTGAACTACAAAAGAAAACCCTGAACAAAGGCCTGCAACTTAGCTACTTTTCTGGCTGTAGCTGGATAACTTCTAAGTATAATGTAAAACAAGCTCTGAACCAAACATAAATGAGGGTGATTAGAGAGAAAAGAAGCAGTCCTTTTACAGAAGGGAAAAAGATAATAGTGACTCACACAAATCCCATTATATGTCAATGGCAAGAGAATTCACAGTTACTTCCTTATGTCTGGCATGAGTCACTCAAAGCATTATGGGAAAGAGAAGGGGTTGAGGAAGAACAAGATCACATTGATGCACCAAGTCATATTGGTAGCTATGTTGTGGACAACAGGCTAAAATTACAAGTAAAGCACTTAGGGTGATTTTGAGCTGTTAAAATGGCTCAGGAAACAAAGATTGAGTGAAAAAAAAACAGATTATTTTTTTAGTTCTAGGGTGGAGTTTTCCTTAAGTATGAAACTCAAATATCTGTTATTTATTGACTGCAGTCCTCATTGATTTGTCAGAAAATAATAAATTTTAGAGGCAACAGACCAAATATTTGAGGCAAAATCAGGGGCATTCTGTGAAATCAAGGACAGTTGAAAGCCTTGCCATGAAGTCTGTCTGACATTATGAATCACAGATGTCATTTCACAGTCAGTGATATTTTGGGCTTTATTTAAGATGGACACAACTTTGACAAAAGTTATTTGTAATAAGTTTAAGGTATACTTTAGTGATACTTTGACTTTGATGGGTATGTTGATATGTGCTATAATTTGAGTGTGGCATGTGTTCTGTTTTTTATATTTATTCATTGTAAAAAAAGGAAGAAAGGTCACCCATTTTGTTTGTGTAGTCCCTCGAGATTTTATAATTGGGAAACTATGGATGTAATTTTTATTTTACAAATTCTAATTCTTGAATGCATAAGAGACATCAGGAATAATTCAGTTAAGTGCCATGCTGACAAATAGCCAAGAGTGACTTTCTTAATAGCAGCCCACAAAGGCTGTAGTTTTTTTTTTTTTGGGGGGGGGGTGCATCAGGTAAAAGCTGAAGCAATATTAAGAAATGAAAAGCCTTTTATATTTTAAAGTTTATCTGAGAGAGAGTGGTCTGTGAAAACGTGTTGCTAAAGGGGTGTTTAGGGACGATTCATGGTGCGTTTTTAATGTCTGCTTATATGGTGCAGGCAGTTAAGATTTTATTTTGATTGGTTAAATGATCATGAGAAGTATTAGAAAAGTACTTTTGAAACACTGAGACATAAACTTCTTGAATGCATCTGAGAAACCAAAGCAAAATAAATGTTTCCATCAAGTATGGAATTGATGCTAACATGAAAGAAGATTCAAATGGGAGTTTTTTGTCTGTATTTACAAATAAATTTGAGAATAAAAATAAGAAGGCTACAGTGTGCTAAAACTAAATGTTTTGTTTTTTCTCTTGACATGTTTGTCAAGATTGCCCTCTTGAGCTTTGCTTTGCTGACTCTCAAGGTCAGTTTCTTGTCATCTATCTTTCAAACACGTAAGATGGCTATGATTGTAGATTTGATCATAAGCCTCTATACTGAGAATCTCTGAAGCTATAGCTTTAATACGGACAAAGGCTTCCACAGTAGTATTTTACTGATCACATAAACAGCTTGTTAGACAAACCTCAACTGTTCCTCAATGGTCTCCTACAAGTACTCATGCTAGTAGCTTGTGACACACATGCTTGTTGCCATTTGATGGAAAAGGCAAGAGCTTGAACTCCTACTAACTCTATCTCTAGTAACTACTTAGCTCCTCCAGCAGCTTATCCTAAAACACTGCATAGCTCTACCAGTACCCTACCTCTTACCCCAAAACACTCTTCCCAATCCCTAAATCTAAAATCTCATTTTGCTCCTCAACCCAAAGACTCCTTTCTCACTCCCTAACCTTAAGACTCTTTTCCCACTCATTAAACCTAACCCTCTCCACTCCCTAAAATTCCTATCTTGATTGGTGCCCTAATCCACAATCCTACCCCTTCCCAGTCCCTCACAGTGGCTGACACAGTTATCTCATTTGAACTCAAGTAATATATTTAGGTAAGCTGACCTATCCACATTTAGACTTTATTCAAGCCAACAAACGCCAGCACACATTAACACTCCACTAAATCAATTATCTTACATAGTCTTTACTGTAACCCTAAAGCACACACACTCCCACACAAAACCATTTGCTCGAGCTACAAGAAAGTTGAATCCCTGGCTACGAGACAGAAGTCTTGAAAAGCTTGGAACCCGTGCTCTTGTAGTCCTCCTGCAGTTCAAATTATTTATGAATTTCTCTATACCTACAAAAAGTGTACCTAGTGGAACCTGATAGTATTTTAGCATTTTGTTTAAATGAGCTGTCATAAGCTTACAGTCATGCTTGCGGACAGTGATATCCATTCATTATCACAAATCTAAAAAGTGATCTGTGGTATTTCCTGATAGACATAGCACAGTAAGATGTTTTATAGAATTAAGGGCACAATGATATGGGCACAGTAGCTACTAGCAGGTGGAGCTTTTGAAGACATGAAGAAAGCATAACAAAGTACAAACATGTAAAGACCAAAAAAATGACTAAATATGTTTATGTATGTTTAAACATGTTAAAATCCACAATATCCACAACAAAGCATACACAGTCTGTCTCTCAAACACATACACACATGCACATGCAGTATCAAACATACACAATGCTTCATCTATCCACTAACCTAACCCTTACCTGCAAACACACACAACGTTCATAAGCAAAGTATCAAACAAATTGCTGTTTGATAAACTGACACTGACAGACATTCATGCGCATACACACAAACATAAAAAAAAAAAAATTGATCCTGTAACCTAACCCATACTCTAATCCTATATATCAAACACCCACATGTCACTAAATCTATCCACTTACCTAGACTGTACTTGAACCAACAAACTCTTGCACACACAAACATACCACTAAATCTATTCCTTTACTTAGCCTTACTGTAACCCTAAAGCCCACACACTTCCACACAAAACTGTTTGCCTCACACATAATTTGCATTTATTACTTCTGATAAAAATGGCATATGACACACACTTTAAAACAAATTGATATTCTATAATGCGTCAAGCATAGATATGTATATGTGTGTGTCTCACTCTATATGTTCTTCGTGTTTCACTGATGTTCATCGTGTTACCCTGCTGCAGTCATCACACTTGGGTTATCCTGTCGTCAGGCGGTCCCGCAGTCGGCCGGAATTCCAAAGTCTTGGTCCGGCGTCGGTTGCTGTCGCTTCTTCCCTGACATCAGTGCGCCAGGGGTGTATATAATGCATCCAACGCCATTTTCCCCAGTCTTTCTTGCCGCGCGGTGCCCGAAGCAGAAGCAGTTCACAAGTGCCGGTCGGCCGACTCCTGAGATTTTCGAAGTCGAATTTCAGATCCGAAGTCTTCAATAAAGTAAGTACCCCATTGGGGAAACTTTTCTTGCCTCAGACCGATGTCAGAAAAAGTTAACAATTGTATTTCTTGTGGGAATACCTCATAAGGATTTTCATTCTTACTGCATACCTTGCCTAGGCCCAGACCACGACGTCACTAGTTGTCATTTTTGTGCTAGGTTTAATAAGCGTACTATAAAAAGACGCTTTGATTTCGCACGACACTACTTCGGTAAAAAATTTAACTACACTATGCCGTCGGAGCAACCGACTACCGGCGTGCACAAAAACGCAAGGATAAGGACAGGCAGCCTAGACACAAGCCAGACTCCGAGACCTCGACTGGTCTGGTCTCCGGTTCACCGGTCTTCAGTGAGGCTCCGACGCAGTCCCTGACTACCGCAAATCTGGAACTCGAGATCACTTCTGAACTTTTGGGGGAAAATACTAGGCCGATGTAGCCATTTTGTTTAGCCCCTACCGATGACACTGCTGAAAAAGATTTCGGTGCTGCAAAAACACCTTCGGTTTCTGAAGGCATCTTCAGACCGACGATGCTCACCATAAAAACATATCCTAAGACGAACACTCCTATTAAACCTAAAAAGACTGCACTTCTGTCCCCTGTTCAAGGCCCCATGCCTAAGAAACAGATTGTCAAAATGGCTGAAGATGTGATCTCTTTAATTAGGGGTTCCCAACCCCCTCCCGACAAAAGGCCTAGACAAGAGGAAGATTATGCATCCTCTGAACAAGTGTCTATTTCCTCAGGCTCCTCTGAGGACCAAGATTACTCCTTCTCCCCTTATGAAGATTCTGATGCTGAGGATTCTATTCCCTCAGCTTCTCCTCCTGAAGACTACTCCTTTGGGGAAACTTTACACACTATGAGGGAACATTTTCACTGGGAAGGTCAGGACTACTCTGACTCAAAGAATAGGCTCAGAGAGTTTCTTTTCCCCCAGCACAGACCACTTGTCATCCCCCCCAATTTTAGACATTGTGGATGATGTTTACTTAGAATCCAGTTTGAACTCAGATTCTCTGCCTCCTGCTCCGGCCAAACCTGACAGATACTATAGAGTGCCTGATTTCCACAATTTTCTTTACAAAAGTCCTGTTGCTGATCCAGAGATGATCTCCCAGGGTCCCAAAGGGGCTAAGGCTTCTATGGCAAAAAATCCTGTACCCTCTTAAAGGGACTCCAGAGCACTAGACAGGTGGGGGAAAAAGGTTTACACCTCAGCCACTCTAGCTATGAGGGCACTAAATTGCCAGTTTCACATGCTAAAATATCAGCAATTTCTAATGTCTCAGTTAAAACAAAAAATGAGCACACTCCGTCAACAGTCTGAATTGAAAGAAATGCAGGATCTGTTACATGCAACTGAACAGGTGGGCAAACATACTTTACAATGTCGGTTTGATTCTTTGGAGGCTTCCTGCAGAGCAGCTGTCACTGGGTCTGTTATATGTAGGCATGCTTGGTTAAAGGAACAGACTCTGCCTGATCATGTTAAAGCAAAGCTTCTAGATGCTCCCTTACAGCAGGATGTTCTTTTTGAAGTTAAAGCAGAAGAAGTCTTAAAGAAAATGGAGGATAAGGCAAAATCGATGCAGACAGTCAAAGATTTCCTACAAGTACAGCCCCCTCGCTTCAGCAGAAATTGGCCAACAAAAAATTGGTCCTTTCCAGCTACTGACAGGCCACAGAGGGGTAAATACAGACGTCCAAGAGGCAGAGGACAACCACAAGCCCAGTACAAACCTCGACTATGGGGCACCGCAGCACAGAAGGGAGGATAAGACAGGTCCCAATCTACCTGAAGGCAAACTCAATGACTTGCACCTCATCTGGCCAAGCAACACTCTCTTGGCAGCCCCTTGGGAGGAAAACTCGCACTTTTTTCAGACAACTAGCACATCGTCACAAAGGACAAATGGGTCCTAGACATAATTTCACGAGGATACAGATTCCATTTTCACACCTTGCCAATGAAAAGAGGAATGCCAAACCTGCCACAAAATCAATGGGCAGAGGCACAAAGACAAATTACAGCTCTCATGGACATGAGAGCCATTCAACTGGTACCTACTCGAGAGCAAGGCCAAGGATTTTATTCAAGACTCTTTCTAGTTCCCAGAAAGGACAATGCCTGGAAGCCAATTCTGGACCTTTCAATTCTAAACACCTTCTTACAAGTACCCAAATTCAAGATGCTAACACTACAGCAGCTTCTTCCCATGTTGGGCAAGAAAGCATGGCTAGTAACGTTGGACCTCAAGGAGGCATACCTGCATGTCCCTATCAGACAAAGTTGCAGAAGATACCTCCATTTCATTGCAGGTTCAACCCATTACCAGTTCTCTGCACTGCCCTTTGGCTTATCTACTGCGCCCAGGGTCTTCACAAAATACCTGGCACCAGTAATTGCATACTGCAGACAAAGAGGAATTCAAATATACCCATACCTGGACGACTACCTCTTCCAAGCAGAAAGCAAGGACATCCTCTTACAACATCTGGCTTTTGAAAAACATCTTCTAATTTGCCTGGGGTACACCGTAAACGAAAAGAAATCAAAACTAGTACCCTCACAAAATATGACATTCCTGGGTGCCAGCTTGAATACAATGGCCCAGAAGGCTTATCTGACGCCAGACAAACAACTACAACTGACTCAATATTTCAAAACAATGGCAACAAAGACCCAACTTACCTGCAAGAAAAATTCTGCAGGCCTTGGGCTTCATGGCATCTTGCATACTACTAATACCATTTGCAAAGCTGCATATGAGGAAATTACAGTGGTACCTAAAAAGCGTATGGTCTCAACACAGCCACAACTTGGACACAATGATATCTCTCATTCCCTGCCTACAACAGGAGTTTCTATGGTGGTCATTGGCATGTCACCTCAACAAGGGTCAGCCTTTCACCTTGCCCCCAGCCAGGTAAACTATGACAACAGATGCATTGGACTACGCCTGGGGGGTTGCACATGGCAGGACAGTGCGTTCAAGGCATATGGAGTGCAGATCAAAGGAATCTGCACATCAATCAAAAAGAGATGCTAGCTGAACAGAATGCTCTGACAGCCTTCAAGAATCTATTACATCCAGGACAACTTACAATAAGGACGGAAAAAAACCACAGTAATGTGGTACATAAACAAACAAGAGGGTACACACTCCTACCCTCTATGCAGGCAAGCAATGACCTTGTGGAACACAGCTCTGGCTTACCAAGTTCAGTTACAAGCTCAATTCCTGCCAGGACAAAAGAACACATTGGCAGATGACCTCAGCAGAAACATCATGGATCCCCACGAATGGAAACTGGATCCACAAGTATTTGCAATGATAACTCAAAAATGGGGCCTTCCAGACATAGACCTGTTTGCCAGTCCTCAAAACTATCAACTAACAAAATTTTGTACAAGGACACTTCACCATCAAGCTTGGAAAGTGGACGCACTCTCATTCAGTTGGAAAAACCTGACAGTATATGGCTTCCCTCCATTGCCTCTCCTCACAAAGGTGCTTCTGAAAGTCAGAAAGGAGAGACCATGACTGATACTCATAGCCCCAGACTGGCCACGCCAGCACTGGTACCCACTATTGAGGAATATGGCCCAGGGCCCACCTTGGATTTTACCACAAATTGCCCATTTGCTCACACAGCAAAACAATCAGATTCTTCACAGTCAGCTAAAAACCTTAAATCTGGCTGCATGGCAAATCACCTAAACATCCAGCCAGCTCCTCTTTCCCAAGCAGTTATGGATGTTATTCTGGAAGCTAGGAGGCCCAGCACCAGGAAGGCCTATTCGGACAAATGGAAAAGGTTTTGTGCTTGGAACCAAGCTAAAGGCCAAAGCAAACTTCAGCCTCACCTGCCTAAGATTCTACAGTATTTAACTGAGATGTTGCACAAAGGACTTTCCCTTTCTTCCATTAAAATCCATGCATCAGCTATTTCAGCCCACTACAACACGGAACCACCCTTATTTTTGCATCCACTTCTAAGGCAGTTCCTCAGAGGGGCAAAAAACATTAGGCCCCCCAAGGAGAGCACGTACACCAACATGGGACCTAAATTTTGTTCTGGAAAAACTTACGCTACCTCCCTTTGAACCAGCTTTCTCTGCAGATCTACAGTTCCTATCATGGAAGACTGCCCTGCTGCTAGCAATAACTTCAGCTAGAAGTGTCTCAGAGCTGCAGGCACTAATGGCAGTGGAACCTTTCCTCATTTCCCATCAAGACAGAGTTTCTCTACAAACTAATCCTTTCTTCATGCCTAAGGTGGATTCCAGTGTGTCTTTAATTCAAACCATTCACTTACCCACCTTCTTCCCAAACCCACAGAACAAAGGAGAAAGACTCCTGCATTCCTTGGACATTCACAGGCAACTTCGCTACTACTTGGAATAAAACTAAGGCTTTCAGAAAATCTGACCAGTTCTTTGTTTCCTATGCTACAGCTTCACAAGGGAAGGCTATATCAAAACAAACCATTTCCAAATGGATAGGACATTGCATTTGTTTTTGCTATACCCATCATGGAAAACCAGTTCCTGCTACCATTAGGCCCCACTCTACCAGGGCAACAGCTACATCTACAGCCTTCCTCAGGGGGTACCAACCAAGGAGATTTTGGAAGCTGCAACTTGGAGTTCAGTACACACCTTTACCAAACACTATCACTTACCACTTTACTCTAAGACTAGGGATGGCTTCGCCACTGCAGTTCTGCAGGGCCTTCTAGCCTCCTCTAACCCTCTATAACTCCTCCACTCATCCATAGTTTTGGGATTCTACCCAAGTGTGATGACTGCAGCAGGGTAACACTAAGAACATAGTACATTTTTGTGCCTACCATAAATGTAGATGTTCAAGTGTACACCCTGCTGCAGTCCAGGTTACCCTCCCTCCATCCCCACTGATCTAACTGGCTAAATCTCTATAATACCTTCCTGATGTATTTGCTTATAGCTGGAGGGATTTTGTGTTTGTGCAAAGATTACTTAATTTGGTACTAATTAATGACTGCCTTTTTGGGGGCACCTGACATCTGGGGCAAGAAAAACTGAAGAAAATAGCGTTGGATGCATTATATATACCCCTGGCGCACTGACGTCAGGGAAGAAGCGACAGCAACTGACGCCGGACCAAGACTTTGGAATTCCGTCCGACTGTGGGACCGCCTGACGACAGGATAACCCAAGTGTGATGACTGCAGCAGGGTGTACACTCTAACATCTACATTTATGGTAGGTACAAAACTGTACTTTGCAGTCATTACATTTGGGTTATCTGCTTGCAGGTAGCCCTCAGTCGGCCTGATTAACAAAGTCTTGGGTCCTGCATCAGTTGCTGTCCCTTCTTCCATGACATGAGGTCGTCAGGGGTATAAAACATGCAGCCGACGCCATTACATCAGTCTTTCTTGCCGTGCGGTACTTGAAGCAGAAGCAGTTCGCAAGTGCTGGTCGGCTGACTCCTGAAATTTTTGTTTTCGAGTTTCAGAACCGAAGTCTTCAACTAAAGCTAAGTACCCCGGTGGGGAAACTTTTTCTTGCTCCTTACTGATGTCAGTAAAAGGTAATAATTGCATTACTTGTGGAAAGCAAATACCTCCTAAAGATTTTCATTCATACTGTATGCCTTGCCTAGGCCCTGACCACGACGTACCTTACTGTCGGTTTTGTGCTTTATTTAATCAGCGCACTATCCATTGTCAGTATATTTTCACCTCTAAATATTTCGGTTTTCGGTTTAATTATCCAGAAATGTCATCAGTTAGCCATCCAACTACCAGGATTCTGAAAAAATGCAAAAATCAAGACAGAGACAGGCCGCTGGGGTCCATAACTGCCGACGACGCTTCTCCTAAGCCAGTCGCCAGTTCGCCGGTACTCAGTGAGGCTCTTTCACAGCCCCTGATACCCGCTACTTCTGATTCTCAGGCCTCTACTGAGACCCATTTGGAGTCCGGTATGCCACAAGATACTTCAACTATGGAACCCGCGGATGTGTCTACCTTGGATGGGTCCGGAGCCGCTGTGCAGGCACTAGCCTCCGAGGGTTTATTCAGGCCTACGGACTTGCATATTAAACCAACGCCTCCTTCTTTACTTAAGCCTAAATCTTGATCCATGCCTAAAAAACGATGCCCTGGCCAGATGCTCAGGCCTCTATGCCTAAAAAACAAATGATAAGAATGGCTGAAGATCTAATAACTAATCAGGGGTAGCCAACCCCCCCCCCCCCTGCATTCTAAGAGGCCTAGGACTGACGTTGATTATGAATCTTTCTAATCAAGATTCTGTTTCTGATTTTTCTGATGATCTGGATTTGCCCTTGTCTACTTATGAAGATTCTGATGTAGAGGACTCCATTCCCTCTGCTTCCCCTCCTGAGGATTTTTCTTTTGGGGAACCCTTACATTCTCTAAGGGAACATTTCCACTGGGAAAGCCAGGATTTTTCTGATTCAAAAAAGAGGCTTAGGGATTTCCTTCTCCTACCTCAGTATAGGCCTTTAGCTATTCCTCCTGTACTAGACATTATTGATGATGCTTTTTTGGAATCTAGTTCAGCTCCTGATTCCCTGCCTCCTGCTCCCAGAAAACCTGACAGATACTACAGGGTCCCTGAGTCCCACAAGTTATTTTTTAAAAATCCTATTGCATATCCAGAGACTATTTCACAGGGGCCCAAGGGCATTAAGGCTTCTACTGCTAAAAATCCTACCCCTTCTGATAGAGACTTCAGGGTGCTGGATAGATGGGGTAAGAAGGTTTACACTTCTGCAGCTTTGGCCATTAGGGCTTTAAACTGCCAGTTTCATATGTTAAAGTATCAGCAACATGTTATTGGGCTGCTTAACCAGAAAATGACTTTGATTACTGACTGTGTGGAAAATAATGAATTACAGGGTTTAATGCATTCTGCTGAACAAGTTGGAAAACGTACTTTGCAATGTGGTTTTGATTCATTAGAGGCCTCTTGCAGGGCTGCTGTTACTGAGTCTGTGCTCAGAAGGCATGCTTGGCTTAAGGAGCAATCTTTGCCTGATCATGTTAAGCTAAATTGTTGGATGCTCCTTTAAATCAAGACCGCCCGCTTGGTAACAAGGCTGAGGAAGTTCTTAAAAAGATGGAAGATAAAGCTAAATCTATGCAAACTGTTAAAGATTTTTTACATGTTCAGCCTCCTAGATTTATTAGGCACAGGCCCTCTAAGAATTGGTACTTTCCAGCCCCTTCCAGGTCTTCTCAAGCCAAATCCAGAGACAGCAAAAACCCCAGGTTTCAGTCCCGGGGGCACACAGAACTAAGCAGTGGGGGGCCTTCACTTCCAAATCTGGGAATAATAAGACTCCCCCCTATGGTAAACTGTCTAAATGACTTCCTTTTAAAATTTCCAAGCACTTCTCAACTGACTGCCCCTTTGGGGGGAAAGATTGCTCTTCATGCAAAGAATTGGGAACTCATTACCCAGGACAAATGAGTTTTAAATATAGTGTCCCAGGGATACAGATTTCACTTCACACGTTGCCAACACCAAGCGGGTGGCCGGACCTACCCCCAAATCAGTGAGCAGAGGCCCAAAAACAAGTACTTTCTCTCTTAAGCATGGGGGCTATTCAACTGGTACCAGAAGAGGAAAAGGGACAAGGTTTGTACTCAAGACTTTTCCTGGTACCCAGAAAAGACAATTCATGGCGTCCTGTCCTGGACCTGTCTACTCTAAACACCTTTTTGGAGATTCCAAAATTCAAGATGCTGACTCTTCACCAATTACTTCCTATGCTAGGCAAAGATGCCTGGTTGGCAACAATAGATTTAAAAGAAGCATACCTGCACATCCCAATCAGGGAATCTTGCAGAAGATACCTATGCTTCAAAGCAGGCTACACGCACTATCAGATGTTCTTCGTGTTTCACTGTTGCAGTCATTACATTTGTGTAATCTGCTGGCAGGTTGCCCTCAGTCGGCCTGATTAACAAAGTCTTGGGTCCTGCTTCGGTTGCTGTCCCTTCTTCCATGACATCAGGTCGTCAGGGGTATAAAACATGCAGCCGATACCATTACATCAGTCTTTCTTGCTGCGCGGTGCCCGAAGCAGAAGCAGTTTGCAAGTGCCGGTTGGCCGACTCCTGAAATTTTCATTTTCGAGTTTCAGAACCGAAGTCTTCAACTAAAAAGCTAAGTACCCTGTTGGGGAAACTTTTTCTTGCTCCTTACCGATGTCAGTAAAAGTTAATAATTGCATTACTTGTGGGAAGCAAGTACCTCATAAGGATTTTCATTTGTACTGTATTCCTTCCCTAGGCCCTGACCACAACGTACCTTGCTGTCGGTTTTGTGCTAAATTTAATCAATGCACTATTAAACGTCAGTATATTTTTGCTTCTGCATATTTTGGCTCACGATTTAATTATCCAGAAATGTTGTCGGTTAGCAATCTGACTACCGAAATACCTAAAAAAACAAAGAAAAAGACAGAGACAGGCCGTCGAGGTCCAAAACTGACGACGACGCTTCTCCTCCTAAGCCAATCGACAGTTTGCCGGTACTCAGTGAGGTGCTTTCGCAGCCCCTGATACCCGCAAAGTCTGATTCGCAGGCCTCTACTGAGACCCATTCGGAGTCCAGTATGCCACAAGATGCTTCAATTATGGAACCCACAGATGTCTCTACCTTTGATGGGTCCAGAGCCGCTGTGCAGGCACCGGCTTCTGAGGGTGTTTTCAGGCCTACAGATTTGTATATTAGACTGACGCCATCTTCAAAACTAAGGCCAAAATCTAAATCTATGTCTAAAAAACCGACGCCTGGCCACATGTGCAGGCCCCTGTGCCTAAAAAACAAATGATCAAAATGGCTGAAGATTTAATTACTCTGATCAGGGGTAGCCAACCCCCCCCCCCCCTTCTAAGAGGCCTAGGCAAGACATTGATTATGAATCTTCTGAACAGGATTCTATTTCTTCTGACTCTTCTAATGAACAGGATTTGACTATACCTACTTATGAGAACTCTGATGTAGAAGATTCCATTCCTTCTGCTTCTCCCCCTGACGATTTTTCTTTTGGGGAAACTTTGCATACCTTAAGGGAACATTTCCACTGGGAAAGTCAAGATTTCTCTGAATCTAAAAAGAGACTTAGGGATTTTCTTCTTCCTCAGCGTGAGAAAGTCAGGATTTCTCTGAATCTAAAAAGAGAATTGGGGATTTTCTTCTTCTTCCAAAGCATACGCCTTTGGCTATACCTCCTGTTCTAGACATTGTTGATGATGTTTTTTCAGAATCTAGTATGGCTCCTGATTTTCTGCCTCTGGCTCCTTATAAGCCAGACAGATGCTACAGGGTTCTTGACTCCCACAAATTCCATTTCAAAAATCCTATTGCAGATCCTGAAAACATTTCTCAGGGTCCCAAGGGCATTAAGGCCTCTCCTGCTAAAAATCCTACTCCTTCTGATAGAGATTCCAGGGTGCTAGATAGATGGGGTAAGAAGGTTTACACTTCTGCAACCTTGGCAATCAGGGCTTTAAACTGTCAATTGAATATGCTTAAATATCAACAGCATATCATGGGACTGATTAAACAGAAAATGATGTTAATTTCTGACTGTGTGGAAAAATAAAGATTTACAGGATTTATTGCATTCAGCTGAAGCGTTGTTACCTCACAGCAAGAGGTTCTCCCATTTGATTCTCGGCTGGGCCTGGGAGTGCCTTCTGTGTGGTGTCTGCATGTCCTCCCCCGCGGTTGGGTAGCGTTCGAAAGACGTGCATGCGTAAATGGGTGTGCCTTCGTTGAAGGTTGGGCGTCGAGCTGGCACCTCGGCGTTTCATAAAAATCTACTGCCAATCATTAGCGGACCAGAGTTCCACTGTGGCGACCCCTTACCGGGAAAAGCCGAAAGGCAAACAACAACATTGCATTCAGTTGAACAAGTTGGAAAACATACTTTGCAATGTAGTTTTGATTTTTTGGAGGCCTCTTGCAGGGCTGCTGTAACTGGGTCTGTGCTAAGAAGGCATGCTTGGCTGAAAAAGCAAACTCTACCTGATCATGTTAAAGCAAAATTGTTGGATGCTCCTTTACAACAGGACTGTCTCTTTGGTAATAAGGCTGAAGAAGTATTAAAAAAGATGGAAGATAAAGCTAAATCTATACAAACTGTAAAAGATTTCTTACAAGTGCAACCTCCAAGATTTAGCAGGCACTGGCCTTCTAAGATCTAGTCCTTTCCAGTTCCTTCGAGAGCCACTCAAGTCAAACCCAGACATTCCAAAGGCTCCAGGTTTCAGTCACAAGGGACTTTTAGAACAAAACAATGGGGTGCCTCCTCCTCCAAATCTGGAAACAACAAGGCATCTCCCTATGGTAATAAGTCTCAATGACTTCCCTTTACACTTACCAAGCACTTTCCTTTTAGCCACTCCTTTGGTTGGAAAACTGGCACTTCATGCAAGAAACTGGCAACTTATAACCCAGGACAAATGGGTTTTAAATATAGTATTCCAGGGATACAGATTTCATTTCCACACGTTGCCAATCCCAAATGGATGGCCAGACCTGCCCCCAAATCAGTGGGCAGAGGCCCAGAAACAAGTACTGTCCCTCACGAACATGGGGGCTATTCAACCAGTACCAGAAGAGGAAAAGGGACAAGGTTTCTATTCAAGACTTTTCCTGGTACCCAGAAAAGACAAATCATGGTGTCCAATTCTGAGCTTATCTACTCTAAACACATTTCTGGACATTCCAAAATTCAAGATGCTGACTGTTCAACAATTACTTCCTATGCTAGGCAAAGACGCCTGGTTGGTAACTCTAGACTTAAAAGAGGCTTACCTGCATATCCCAATCAGGGAATCTTGCAGAAGATACCTCCGCTTCAAAGCAGGCTACTTGCATTACCAGTTCTCTGCACTTCCCTTTGGCTTATCTACTGCGCCCAGGGTCTTCACAAAGTGCCTGGCTCCAGTAATTGCATTTTGCAGGCAAAGAAATATTCAAATATATCCATACCTGGATGATTGTCTAATTCAGGCAGAAAACAAGGACATTCTTCTAAAACATCTGGCGTTTGTAAAAAGGGTTCTAACTTGTCTAGGGTACACCTTAAACGAAAAGAAATCACAACTGGTACCCTCTCAAAAAATTACATTCCTGGGTGCAAGCTTGAATACAACTGCCCAGAAGGCTTACTTTAAGCCAGAAAAGCAAATTAATTTGGTAACTTACTTCAAACAGGTGCCCAGAAAAACCCTGCTATCTGCAAGACAAATTCTGCAAGCCTTGGGGTTCATGGCCTCCTGCATTCTTCTAATTCTATATGCAAAACTGCATATGAGGAAACTTCAGTGGTACTTAAAAAGTTTATGTATTCAACATTGTCACAGCCTGGAAACAATGATTCCTATCATACCTTGCCTGCAACTAGAGTTCCTATGGTGTGCAGAGGCCTGCCACCAAAACAAGGGACTGCCATTCACTCCACCCCCTGCTGCCCAAACCCTAACTACAGACGATGCGTCTGTAGTTAGGGTTTGGGCAGCAGGGGGTGGAGTGAATGGCAGTCCCTTGTTTTGGTGGCAGGCCTCTGCACACCATAGGAACTCTAGACTATGCTTGGGGGGCTCATCTGGCAGGGAAGTGCATTCAGGGCAAATGGAGCCCAAATCAAATGCACCTTCATATCAGTCAGAAAGAGATGCTAACTGTACAGAATGCACTGGCAGCCTTCAAGGACTACCTTCATCCAGGACAATTAATGATAAAGACAGACAACACTACAGTTATGTGGTACATAAACAAGCAGTGGGGTACACACTCCTACCCCCTTTGCAGACTAGCCATGGCATTGTGGAACACGGCCTTGACCTACCAAATACAACTACAAGCTCAATTCCTGCCAGGAAAGCTGAATACTCTGGCAGACGAACTAAGCAGAAATCTCATGGACCCACATGAATGGAAACTGGAACCACTGGTTTTCAACATGTTGACATGCAAATGGGGGAGTCCAGACATAGTTCTATTTGCCTCAGCCCAGAACTATCAGTTGGCCAAATTCTGCAGAAGAACTCATCACAAAAAAGCCTGGAAAGTGGATGCTCTATCATTCAGCTGGAAAAACCTATCAGTCTATGCTTTTCCCCCTCTGCCTCTGCTCTCCAAAGTTCTGCTAAAAGTCAAACAGGGCAAACCAAAAATGATTTTGATTGCTCCAGACTGGCCTCGCCAACACTGGTACCCACTCCTGCGCAATGTGTTGCACATTCCACCATGGCACCTGCCTCAGACACCTTACTTACTGTTTCAGCAGAACAACCAAATTCTGCACACTCAGCTCCAAACTTTGAATCTTGCAGCATGGCTGATCACCTAAATTCACCCTTATCATCCCTCAGCAAACTTGTGATGGATGTCGTTTTGGAGGCAAGAAGGCCTAGTACTAGAAAATCTTAAGCTGACAAATGGAAAATATTTTGTGCCTGGAATCAATCACAAGGAATAAGCACAGCAGTGCCCAGTATTCCTCAGATTGTACAATACGTAACTGAGATGCTTCGCAAGGGCCTGTCCTTTTCTTCCATAAAAATCCATGCCTCAGCCATTTCAGGTCATTACAATACAGAACCTCCCCTCTTCTCTCATCCTCTGCTAAAGCAGTATCTCAAAGGGGCCAAAAACTTAAGACCACCCAAGAGAGCTCCAACCCCTGCCTGGGACCTCAATTTTGTATTGGAAAAACTCACTCTCCCTCCTTTCGAGCCAGCTGCTACTGCAGACTTAAACTTTCTGTCCTGGAAAACAGCTTTCCTTTTAGCAGTCACTTCAGCTAGAAGGATTTCTGAATTACAGGCTCTTATGGCAGTGGAACCTTTCATTATTTTTCATGCGGACAGGGTGTCTCAGGACCAGTCCATCCTTCATGCCTAAGGTGGTATCAAGTGTGGCTCTTAATCAGACCATTCATTTGGCAACTTTCTTTCCCAATCCACATAAGGGGGAGCGGATTCTGCACTCATTGGATGTTCACAGACAACTTAGATTTTACTTAAACAGGACAAAATCTCTAAGAACATCTGAACAACTACTGGTAGCATTTACTGCAGAGGCAGAGGGAAAGGCTATTTCAAAGCAGACTATTTCCAAATGGATAAGCCATTGTATACGTTTCTGCTATGTACACCATGGTAAAACTGTCCCCCAGGGGATCAGATCTCATTCCACCAGGGCTGCATCTACTTCTACAGCCATTCTCAGAGGTGTTCCTAACAGAGACATTGTCGAAGCTGCTACCTGGAGCTCAGTTCATACATTCACCAAACATTACCATTTACTTTTCTTCTCTAAATCCAGAGCTGGCTTTGCCACTGCTGTCCTGCAGGGCCTTATAGCTGGTCCTAATGCTGTATAAATCCATCCTCCCAACCATAGCTTTGGGAATCTACCCAAATGTAATGACTGCAACAGTGAAACGCAAAGAACATAGTACAGTTGTGTACACTTACCATAAATGTAGATGTTCAAGTGTATTCATTGTTTCAGTCGTGGTTACCCTCCCTCCAACCCCCTGTTTTTCTCTTACTATACCTCTACTTTCCTTTACTATGCTTAAAAGCCTTTTTGGTGTATTTGCTTTTGTTTGGAGGTATGTATATAATTTTTTTTTCTTAAATTACTTAAATATTTGGCTTCCCATCTGGGGGTACCTGACATCTGGGGCAAGAAAAACTGATGTAATGGCGTTGGCTACATGTTTTATACCCCTGATGACCTGACATCATGGATGAAGGGACAGCAACTGACGCAGGACCCAAGACTTTTGTTAATCAGGCTGACTGAGGGCAACCTGCCAGCAGATTACCCAAATGTAATGACTGCAACAGTGAATACACTCGAACATCTACATTTATGGTAAGTGTACACAACTGTACTGTCTCTGCATCACCCTTTGACTCATCTACTGCGCCCAGGGTATTCACAAAGTGCCTATCTCCAGTTATTGCATTTTGCAGGCAAAGAAATATTCAAATATACCCATACCTGGATGATTGTCTAATTCAGGCAGAAAGCCAGGACATACTTTTGAATCATCTGGCCTTTGTACAAAGGGTTCTAACTTGTCTCGGGTACACCATAAATGAAAGGAAATCACACCTGGTACCCTGTCAACAAATTATATTCTGGGAGCAAGCTTGAATACAACTTCCTAGATGGCTTACCTCACGCCAGAGAAACAAATTCATTTGACAACCTACTTCAAACAAGTGGCTACAAAAACCCTGCTGTCTGCAAGACAAATACTGCAATCCTTGAGGTTCATGGCCTCCTGCATTCTTCTAATTCCATATGCAAGACTGCTTATTAGGAAACTGCAGTGGTATCTAAAAAGCCTATGGTGTCAACATTCTCAAGACCTAGAAACAATGATTCCCATCATACCTTGCCTATGCCTCAAGTTCCTTTGGTGGGCAGAGGCCTGCCACCAAAACAAGTGACTACCTTTCACACCATCCCCTGCCACCCAAACCCTAACAGACGCATCGGACTATGCATGGGGGGCTCACCTGGCAGGGGAAGTGCATTCAGAGCAAATGGAACCCAAGTCGAATGCCTCTGCATATCAATCAAAAAGAAATGTTAGCTGTACAGAATGCTCTGACAGCCTTCATGGACCACATTCTTCCAGGACAACTAATGGTAAAGACGGACAACACCACTGTTATGTGGTGCATAAACAAGCAGGGGGGGTACACATTCTTACCCTCTCTGCAGACTAGCCATGGCATTGTGGAACACAGCCTTGAGCTACCGAGTGCACCTACAAGCTCAATTCCTGCCAGTAAAATTAAATACACTGGCAGACGGACTAAGCAGAAAACTCGTGGACCCACATGAGTGGAAATTGGAACCAAGGGTTTTTAACATGTTGACAAGCAAATGGGGGAGCCCAGATATAGACCTGTTTGCCTCTCCCCAGAACTACCAATTGTACAAATTTTGCATAAGGACTCCCCACAAACAAGCCTGGAAAGTGGATGCTCTGTGTTTTAGCTGGAAAAACCTATCAGTCTATGTCTTCCCCCCTCTGCCTCTGCTGTCCAAAGTATTACTAAAAATCAAACAGGACAAACCAAGGATGATTTTGATTGCTCCAGACTGGCCGCGCCAACTCTGGTACCCCCTCCTGCACAGTGTGTCATGGTTATCTCCATGGCACCTGCCTCAGACTCCTTCCCTGCTGTCTCAGCAGGAGAACCAGATTCTGCACCCTCAGCTGCTAACACTGAACCTTGCAGCCTAGCTAATTACTTAATCTCTCCTTTGCCATCCCTCAGCAAACCTGTGATGCATATCATTTTAGAGGCAAGGAGGCCTAGTACTAGAAAATCTTATGATGAAAAATGGAAAAGATTCTGTGCCTGGAACCAGTCTCAAGGGATGAGCACAGCAGCACCCAATTTACCTCAGATTTTTACAATACTTAACTGAGATGCTTCACAAGGGCCTGTCTTTTTCCTCCATTAAAATCTACGCCTCAGCCATTTCAGCTCATTATAACACAGAACCCCCTCTCTTCTCTCATCCACTGCTCAAGCAGCTCCTCAGAGGGGCCACAAATTTGAGACCACCCAGGAGAGCTCCAACCCCAGCCTGGGACCTTAACTTTGTCTTGGAGAAACTCACTGTACCTCCTTTCGAGCCAGCTGCTACTGCAGACTTAACATTTCTTTCCTGGAAAACCACTTTCCTTTTAGCAATCACTTCAGCTAGATGGGTAGCTGAATTGCAGGCCCTTATGGCAGTGGAGCCTTTCATCATCTTTCATGTAGACAGGGTGTCCCTCAGAACCAATTCATCCTTCATGCCCAAGGTGGTGTCCAGTGTGGCTCTTAATCAGTCCATTCATTTGCCAACCTTTTTTTCCAAATCCAAAGAATAAAGGGGAACGGATACTGCATTCCGTAGATGTGCACAGACAACTTAGATTCTACTTGGACAGGACTGAACCTCAAAAGAAATCTGAACAACTGCTGGTGGCATTTGCTGCAGGGGCAGAGGGGAAGGCTGTTTCAAAGTAAACCATTTCTAAATGGATAAGCCATTGCATTCATTTCTGCTATAAGCACCAGGAAAAACTTAGCCTCCAAGGGATCAGACCTCACTCCACCAGGGCTGCATCTACCTCTACAGCCTTTCTGAGAGGTGTCCCTACCAGGGACATCGTAGAAGCTGCTACCTGGAGTTTTGTGCATACTTTCACCAAGCATTATCATTTGCCAGTTTTCTCTAAATCCATGCTGGCTTTGCCACTGCAGTCTTGCAGGGCCTTATAGCTGGCCCTAATGCTATCTAAATTCCTCCTCCCAACCATAGCTTTGGGAATCTACCCAAATGTAATGACTGCAACAGTGAAACATAAAGAACATAGCAAATGTTGGAGGTGTGATGGGGAAGAAAAGTACAGTTGTGTACACTTACCATAAATGTAGATGTTCGAGTGTATTCACTGTTGCAGTCCTGGTTACCCTCCGTCCAGCCCTCTAACTTCTTTTGACGATTACCTCTACTTTCCTTTACAATGCTTAAAAGCCTTTTTGGTGTATTTGCTTTTTTGTTGGACGTATATCTTTGTACTTTTATATTTAATTGCTTCCCATTAGGGGGACACCTGACATCTGGGGCAAGAAAAACTGATGTAATGACGTCTGCTGCATGTTTTATACCCCTGACGACCTGACATCTTGGAAGAATGGACAGCAACCAATGCAGGACCCAAGACTTTGTTAATCAGGCCGACTGAGGGCTACCTGCAAGCAGATAACCCAAATGTAATGACTGCAACAGTGAATACACTCAAACATCTACATTTATGGTAAGTGTACACAACTGTACTATATATATGTTATTATATATGTATATGTATATAGATGTGGACATATACACACAAGTATATATGTAAAATAAACATATAAGAATCAAAAAGGTCCCGTTGTAAATGCATATAGGGTCAAATCAGAAAGACCCTGTCAAAACAGATCGTAATCTTTGAAAAAGGATTATAAATCTTCCCTGAAGAAGGCATCATAAGAGATGTGTAAACTGACCCTATAGGACACTAGTATTCTACCTCACCGACTTCCACATGCATAGTGACCCAAAAGTCCTCACTTATGCACTCTGGTCAACAAAGTTAGACTGCACTTCCTGTACACATGACATGTGCCTGTGTGCATAAATGTAGCTATGATTCAGAGGCATATTGATTTTGTCAACAGGAAAGAATTGAATGTTAAAATGTTTGTTAGAAAAGTATTAGGGTGGGGAGGATTCCTATCCGCGAAGGAGTGGGCAAGTGTGTGTGTGTGTGAATTACCTACAGTGACTTAAGACAAAACCATGTAACAGCAGCAGGAGGGGGAAGCAACAAAGTAGGCTATAAAAGAAAAAAATACCTCAAGCAGAAGGTAGGATAGTCAGCCCCCCCAAACCGGGAATGCCCTTAGGATCCACATCAACCTGCAGCCTGTAATGGAGGAAGTCTGGGTGTGTTAGAAGAGGCCAGAAGACCCAGCTGTAGATGTGGGGCAGTAATGTAGGGTGCAGCAAGATGATGCAAGGGGAGTGAAAAGTGCTAAAAAAAGAAAGAAAATAGTTTCTTTACTGAAATCACTGTTGATGATTCAACAATTTTCCCCAAAAAACACAATGTACCTAAGTGGCTATATAAAACTAGTGGTGCTACCTAGCAAAGTAGGCTATATCTCTGTAGCCAAATGAAACATTATAGCAACTTTTTCAGAATATCGTGTCACAAACCTCAACTACAGAATGCACTTGTGTCATTTTCAGCCACAGTTTTATCTTTGCGGAATGTACTTTATTGCATGCGAGTCTAAATCACGTGTGTGTGTGTGTGTGTGTGTGTGTGTGTGTGTGTGTGTGTGTGTGTGTGTGTGTGTGTAAGGGGGTGTTGGTTGCTGACAGATATGTATATACAGAATACCTCCCTATCTGTTTTACCAAAAGATAGCCACCTTCTGTATATACTTTTAATGTTAGCTTGGGATGACAGTGAAAATAAATTACCACAGTTATATATTTCAACTTGTTGATACTACAGTACATAGCCCCAGTGAATCCTTGAAATGATCATTCAGCACAGTTTATATTCTGCTCCTTGCTTTTAGATGCAGTCTGTTTCACTACCCGCCTCAAAAATAGCCCTCTCCTATGTGACCTTGTGATGTTAGATTGGAATGAAAGCATCTTGGTGCTGTCAGATATTGATGTTCAGCATGGCTCTTCACCCCTTCCCCAAAAGATAACCACCCTCTGCAAAGATGTCCAGTAAGACTGGGAAGTAAATCATGATAACAGTAATGTATTTCAACTTGCTGCTCATACACCGTCACGAGGCAAAAGACACACAGTGATCATTCAACTGTGTTCTTGTCTCTCTGTGCTTTCATGTACAAACTTACCTTCCATCCTCCCTCCAAAGGATCACCACTTTCTCAGTATCTCACTAATGACGTATTGGGAAGAAAGTAAAAGGAAAAATGGATATATTATTTCACCTTATTGCTATCACACACATTCACCACGTGCCTCCTCACTCCTGTCCCAGAGACACCCATTTTCTCTATATTGTTACTCTTAATCTGATTTGTAGACATGTAAGGACTGAAACTGAGTGAACAAATAACCAAAGTAATATATTTCAACTTGGCATCTGATGGATACACTCCCTGAACATTCCTCCTAAGCCACAGGGATAGGCTTGTGTCTTCTGTGCTACCCCCTTCCCCCCAAAAAAAGAGAAATAACAAAGATCATTGTGGTGTATTTCAGGTTAGTTGTTGTAACCCTGCTGCTCTTGACAGTAGCTTTTCTAACGTAATGTAACAGGTTGAATGAAAGGGAATTGTTTGTTCCACTAAGCAAAGTTTGAATACTATGATATTTAGGCTACATGTCAGGTGGTGCAAGTGTGTGAGGACCCTCGTTAGTACACACAGGAAAGACAGCAAGAAGTCAACAGGCAATATGTGCTTGAACTGTAGACTGTTGGTGTCATGAGTATGTGAGGAAGACGACGTAGGTGGTCAGGTTCTCAGAGACTTTTAAAGTGCCCACCTTTGTCATCCTCCTGGGGTTTTCAGTGCAGTTTTAAAAGACAAATGAAATTAGTAGAGAATTTGAAAGTACTTATGCACTACTGTTCTAGGATAGTAAACTTTACAACCACTGCTTCTTTTACAGAACAGTAATCAGAATGCATTGATGGTTGGACAGACGTCCGGTCATCTCTCACCTCATTCTTGGTTTCCAGATTTTCTCTGCCTACTCCATTTAGTTCAAGAAGTATCTAATCTGTAATAGTGATCAGACACTTAATTTTGTTATATAGCAGTGTCTGGCTCAGAGCCTTACAAAAGGGAAATGGAGGCTGAAGGCTAAAGGACTCAAACCCTTGACTACAGGAATCATCTGTTAATAGCTCATAGTCTTAATCCTTAATGCTCACTTAAGTTGCAAGCCCTGCTAATGCCAACTGCAGACTCTTTTTTTAAATTTGTGGGTTTTTCAGAAACAGATCCTGGTCCCTTGGATCAGGGAGTCAGGATGTTGTAATCATACAGTATGCAGCAGTAATTCCAGGATACCTTGTACTATGAAAAGATAGAATCCTTTCAAAGCAAGACTAGCAAGTTCATGTTTATGTGACTACTAAAACTAAAGTCACATCTTTGCAATTTTTACTGGACCATTCTATGTACACAGTATTTCAAGCTAAGGCACATGCCCAGTGTAACTCGCAACCCTTTACAGAAATGTCCATTTTCAGTGCAGTATTTCATTGGAAGAAGTTTTCCTTAAATCTGGCCAAAACTGTAAACAGATTCTCCCTTTTATAATATGCTTGTTTAGTTGTGCTGAAAACACTGAAATATTTTAAACATGAAAGCAGTAAGCCCTGTGAGTGAGATGTTACCAAAAGTGGTAACAGGAATTACTGCAGATATAGTTACCATACAAAAAATACCTGAAGTAAATAAAATCCTTTATTCATGCATGCTGTCTTCTGTTTGCCATGAAGTCAGTGGCTTTTTTAACGCAATATACATATATAAGAATAAACTGAATTGCCTTTGAGCGTGGAGCTGAGTCTCTTTTGATGTGGTCTCTCTCAGTTGGTAGTACATTTAAAGCATCCATAAACATTGTGCTAGTGATATTCCTCTCTTTTCCTACTGTGCAAAATTCCACATTATAGCACCACATCCATGTTTTACAATCTCATGGCTCAAGGTCATAAAAGAATTTTGACCCCCACCCAAGCTTTGCTGTTGTCTGTATAATTATCTCTATAGTGTTCAGAAAAACAATTCATTATGAATTTTTATGCAAGTTTTACTTGAAGATTTTTTAAAGATTTTCAAAATCTTCTGAATTGCAAAAGTAATATTTTCGAAGAAGATATTCTCATGTTTTATTGATTTTAGGTCCAGGTTCACATGGACTCTGACTTTGTCAGGTATTCATTGCTCTGCCATTTAGTGATAGAAAGAAATCCTTAAAATAAGCTTCAGTCTGGTGAGTGTCTTAGAAGATGTGTTCCAGATCTGACATTTAAGAGTTGAAAGAACTGCAGCTTTCTCAAAGCCATGTCCCCACGTAATTGCAAGAAGATGCCATTAAAATCTGGTAAACCTTTGACTGCGGGAAGTGTCAGTGACATTTAATTGTCACATTCCCACTCACACACAAGCATTCTTGCACATGGCCTTCTTTTGTGACATCAGAGTTAATGACTTCTAAGTTGTTGACCACAACTTTGCCATTATCTATAATGTAGCCAGTCACCTTTCCTGAATATAGCACCACTACATTTTCCAGAGGTTCCACTGGTCTTAAACATGAAATACTGTTGTTGTTGTCATTTGTTACATCTGGAGATCAAATGTTGACTGATACCACTCTAGATCCTTAGAGAACCATGCTACCATCAACACTTACAGGCTTAAAGGTTCTGGACTAGTGTTCTGGCTTTGGTGCAGAAGTCTGTGGTTTTAATTCCCACACCAGGTAAATGGATTGCAGCATAAGGAGGGTTGCAATTTTCCTGAGTGTGTCATACCTCAAATGAGACATTTGACTGAGTTCTCATCTTTCTGAGTTGGTGTTAGCTCAGCTGAATGTAAAAGACCCCACAGCACCTGTCGAAAAGAGTAGGGTGAGTTCTTTAATGCCCTGGCCAAATTTCCTGTAGTAGTATAAATACCACCTTTGGTCTCCCCTGAAAATAAGCCATTAGCCTAGTGGGACTAGCTTGGTCAACAAAGGATAAATAAATAAGTAATTAAGTTCTGATATTTTAAGTAGATTATTGGTTGGTATTGCCTTTACAGAGACAGTGGTAGCTAATCAAGCATGTGGCTAGGCCTACAGGCATATGTAGGTGTTTGAGTTATCCTTAATTCCAGCATGGTAAATGTAGTCTGATAGCTACAGAGATGCTGATGGTGGAGTGATGCAGCTGTTTGGCTACTTAGGGAGGTCAGCAGAAGTGCTAAAGCTTGTTTGGAGGTGGCAGATGCAGAAGAGATGTGCCACATTTGGCAGCTTTGCAAGGGCATAAAATGTGTCCTGTTGCTGAAGCTATTGATCTAGAGTGAAACAGTTGTCAGACTGCCTACAGAACTTAAAGGAAGTGTTGTAACAGGTCTGCAATTGGTAGATGTGTAGAAACAGGTGGAGATCAGGAAGTTGGCATAAAGCATTACATGTCAGTACAGCAACTGAATATACAGTAAAGGAGGTGGTAGTGGGCTGTTGTGAAGGTTGAAGAGAGAGCTGTCATTGGTTTGCAGTCAGCAGAGCCGGACAGAGTGAGAAGTGATCTACTGCGGGCAGTAGCTTTAACAGGGAATTAAATACCTGCTGCTGAAGTTAAACAGCATTAGTCCCTTCTGGACCTAATGTGTATCTGATCAGTGAGTTGTGCAGCTTGTTGTGTTTGGAAATTCCTACTCATTCTGAGTGGAAGCTTACATAAGGCTTTTGGGAATGGTTTGGTATCAAATCCCTAGTCATTAGGAAACACAAAGTTATTATGTAAGTGATATGTGTCACTACAAAAATGTCATTATATTCTATGTACTCGATATTTAGATGATGGCTACTGAGCTGAAATTTAATTTAGATCTGCAGATTATAAAAGCAGGTGAACTATAAGCTGTTAACTTTGTAGTTTATAGGGGCAGTCTATTACATTTTCAGATTTCCATGTTGCAGTGGATGATAGCTAGTGTAGAGGGAATGGCTGGGATTTACAGATCCTCTTACTCAAGAGGGCTGGAGAAAAAACTGATGGAGAAAGATAAGTCAGATGTATAAGGTATGGTTTGGTACTGTGACTGAAGGATATTGAGTGGTTTTCGGGATGTGGAGTCTATATATATATATATATATATATATATGTTAGAAGGCTTAGAGTGTAAAATAATAAGATTAAATATAGGTTCATAAGTTCATGGATGTTAACTAGGATAACAGCCCTAGACCTCTTACAAGCCCAGCCATATTTATCCTCATTTGCCCCAATTGTCTGGGGTTAGGTGAGTGAAGTTCACAGAGGTAAGGGTCTATAGTAGTTGATACTGACTTCCTCTGTCCAGGAGGGACATGGCTACCACCCTAGGAGTTCATTTATGATCACACATCCATTGCTCTAGGTTGGATTTGAAAAGGGTCAGGGAGTGGCTCTGTTTCACATGAATCGGAAGCTTGTTCCAGAGAAGTAGTAGTCTCTGAGGAGATGTATCTATTTCTCAAGCATAACCTTTTCATGTCAGAGGCTAGGTGCGAGTGACCCTTGTGCAGTTTGATTTACAAAGCATTTCCATCAGGGCCAGGTAAGAGACTGCCTGTAAGCCAGGCACAGGTCACCCTGTAGTAGACAGAATACAGTGTTGGGGCTTTCAGTCTTTCCACACAGGGCTTGTTTTGTGTACCATGTAATTTTTTAATTCTTTTTTTTTAACAAGAAAAAATATTTATTAAATTATCACTTATGACCTAGGCAACCGTACATTTATATAAATGAAAACAAACCATGTTGACAAAAATCTCATCTGCAAGCATTTTACATCACAAACCATATCGACACAATTTTTAGCTGCAAACATTATACATCACTTGTAATCTACTCAGTTATTGTCAGTCGAACATTACATAGCTCATTCAAATCCTGCCTTCTTTTAAACCTCATTCTTCCCTTGTTTGTGTGGTTCCCACAGTTCCCATTTTTTTCTATGCATTTTGCTCCTACCGTTTTATAAAGATCCCAGCTCCAGTTGTTTTATCTCTGTTATATTCACTACTTCTAGCACAGTTGGTTTAGACTTTGATTTCCATTTCCTAGTAATTGCTTTCTTGGCAGCCACTGTAACTGAACTCAGCAAGACCTTACTATGTCTAGGCAATTTGATTCTGGATCATAGCTTAGAAAAATCATTTCCCTAGTTACACCAATCTGCTCACCCAGTATCTGTGATAGAGTTGTCTGCAGGGAATCTTTGAAGTGTGCCATCTCATTACACTCCCAGAAAATAGGATCCCATCTACCTCTTTTTCCCCCATTACACCTTTAATATTTGCTGTCTATCTGAGGAAAAATTCTGTGGAGTCTACTCGGGGTATAAAATATCTATATGAACATTTCCAAGAAAAAATCCTAAATCTTCTAGATTGTGCTGCATATTTGTGAAACAAACGCATATCCCCCATTGTTTTTGAAAATTGCTTATCTAATCTCTCTTCCCAATTTTTGCTAAGCTCCTCTGATTGATTCTTGTAGTCATCATGCAATATTTTATGTGTTCTACTAATTGTTTATTTTTTAACAGCAGCGTCTGTTCTAGATTCTACTAAAACTCTACCATTGCTGGCCTTTTGTTTAGGACCCCCTATATCCTTCTCTTTGCCTATACTCTGATATCAATCATTGATAGGAAAGACACTCTCTAATCTGCAGTCCAAATAAATTATTGGCATCTTCCCATTCTATTACCTTTCCCCCTCTAGTTATTTTCTCCCAATACCTTGGTATCTTTACCAGTTTTCTTCAATATATTGTAGCCCCCTCTTGCTTATTGTCTGTATCCCTAATTGCAATCATCCCTATCTGCAGAATCTCCTTTCTTCATTCCCTTGTTGGCTTGGTTCTTAGAATACTTTCTGCTACTTTATAAATGTAATATTCTGTATGATTATTGTTATTCTCCTTAAAGATCTACATCCAAAATCCCAGTCTCTCCTTGTTTCTTGAGCTTGCCCCCTTATAGAAAAAATATGTATGTATACATATTTTTGAAGATGTCTAGGGGCTTGCACAAGTGTGTAAATACTGAGCATGCGTGAGCTTAAGTGCCATTTTGTAGTAAGCTGTTGAGATGTAAGCATGCATGTTTGGGTAGTCTGCCAGTTAATCAGTTTGTTTATATTCTGTACTACTGCTATCCATCCTGATGTGTTTCTGTGTAATAAAGCATATAAATGAATGACCCCGCCTGTTCATCATCAATAGTAAACCAAGACAAGTGGCATGGTGTCAGAATGGGATCCAGAATTAGGACCAGAAGGCACTCAGTTAATGGTGGAGAAATACATTAGAATGGATCATCCCTACCGCATGTATAACTAGCAAAAACAGATCAGAATCGTATGTCGGGTATCAAAGGTTACTTAAATAATTTCTTATTCACAAAATATAAGCACTTGAACGCTCTAACGAATTTCTAAGTAAACAAGATGTCCAAAATTGCGACACATTGAAAAAATATTCGAATAACTACAGAAAATGTTTGAACTGACATCTGAGTTGCATAAAATGTGTAAAATAAGGAAAATGACTGCATTTTTTTCACTATGAGCTACTTTTTTGCATTCATTAAAAGCTATTCAAGATATCTGAAGTGTAAAGAGAGTTTGCAAGCTTTTGCAGTATTACAGTACAGTTATTTTGCAAACTACAGCCATTTCAAAGCATATTTTGCAAAGTACAGTATTTCAGAGAGTTTATTGTGCATTTGAATGCTGTTACAAGCAGTGGCTGTGGTTCATATATAATTGCAAGGGCCATTTTTCAGTGTGTTTGGGCATAATTTGTTGGCATGGCTGAAGGATTTTGTAGACCAGCTCCACTTGTATTTGATAATAATAATGCAGAGAATTGAAGAGTGTATGAGCAAGAGTACGATGTTTTCATACAAGCTGCATTTTCTGATAAAGATGACCATACATACAAAGGCATTTATTCTGCTTAATGTTGCTTGTTCAGAAGCCATAGAAAGAGAGCGTTCATTTATGTATGCACCTGCTGTATTTGCAGGAGAGGGGGAAAACAGTCATATAGTTGTACCGGCTGAGTCATGGAAAGACCCTGAGTGCTTAAAACGTAGATTTAAAGAAATGTGTAACCCACAAACATATATTACAATGAAAAGGCACTTATTTTACACAAGAAATCAAAAGCCTGGTGAAACTTTTGCAGTGTATATAACTGACTTAGGAAATAAAGCTAAAACGTGCAGATTTGGTGGTTTAAGGGATGAGTTGATAAAAGACAGACTTGTGTGTGGTATTAAAGATGATGCTGTGAGAAAGATTTTGCTTTGTGACAGTGATTTAACTTTGAATAAGGCCATTGAGATTTGTCAGATGTATGAGCTTACAGAAAAGCACACAAATATGCTTACAAATGAGAGTGCATGCTTCCAGTATCTTCTAAAGCTAATGTTGATAGTATGCAGCATGTGGTTAAAAGAAACGGGCCCAAGCACATGGTAGCAACTGTAAGCCCTGTAACAGTCACTGGGAAACCCCAAAGCTTTCTAGAAAATTTCAGAGTGCGCACAGTTTCAGTGAAGCACAAGGGTGAGTCAGCAAACAAGCATAAGAGAGAGGGTACATGCTCACCTAGCCTTATAGTCAACTGTCATAACTGTGGTGGCAATCGTGTGTCTAAAAGAGAAAAGTGGAATCATTTTCAAAGATTTTGTGAATCAAAAGAGGCTCATTCTTTTTTTAAAAGGGAACACCCTAAGAGACAAGTCAAACAATTAGAAAGCTGTGACCCTAATTTTTATGTTGATGGTGTGTCTCTGCTTAATGAAACAGTTAATGCAGTAGATTTATGGGCAAAGAATGAAGTATTTTGCACTGTTCGGATAAATGGAAGACCCACAAATCTCAAAGATGACACCGGTTCAAAGTGCAATGTTGTGTCAACAGAAACATTTGCAAGAGTGTGTGCTGGCGCGAAGCTTCATTTAGCAAAGTGTGCAAAGCTTGTTGCTTATGGTGGTGAAAAAAATTCATACTGAAGGTTCTGTGGTGCTTTCAAGTTACTTTGCTGGGAACGCCTATGACTTGCAATTTTGTGTGTTCAAAAGGCACGTACAGTCATTGTTAGGCCTCATAGACAGTTTGAAAATGGGAATACCTTCATTTACCAACCAGCTCAGAAAGTTCCAATACCTATGCAGAACAGAATCAAAGCTGAGCTAGATAAAATGGTGCAGCAAAGTGTATTTTGTCCAGCTGAAGAACTAACTGAATGGGTATCTTCCATGATCGTTGCTCATAAGAAAATCTCAGATGATATCAAAATATGTATTGATCCACGATATTTGAACAAAGCACTGACAAGATCTCATCATCCAAAGTGTACATACCAAATGCCACTGTTTTTTTTCTGTCTTGGATGCAAAGAGTTAATTTTGTCAAATTTGCTTGATCAAAAATCTTCATTGCTAACAACTTTCAGTATTCCTTTTGGCAGGTACAGATTTTTGAGAATGCCATTTGGGATAAATTCTGCCAATGTGCAATGGAGCAAATTTTCTCTGGGTATCTGTGTGCTATTATAGTAGATGATATTCTAGTAGGAGGTAATGGTGAAGCCAAGCATGACAGAAACCTCAAGAAAGGTCTGAAAAGAGCACCTGAAGTGAATCTTAAGCTGAAGTCTCAGAAGTGCAAATTCAGGCTACGAGAAGTTACTTATGTTTGTCATTTATTTACCAGTTCAGGCTTATAACCAGATCCTTCAAAGCAAACCGCAATTCTTGAGATACGAGCTGCAGACAATGTTCAAGCCCTACAACAATTTTCTTGGCATGGTTAACTATCCTGGCAAGTTCATTCCAGACTTGAGTCAACATTCAGCACTGCTCAGAGTTGACACGCAAAGATGTATCTTGGTCATGGTTAGAACACCACCAAAGAGTATTTGATGTCCTGAAACAGAGAATTGCCAGTCTGCCAACTCTGAGATATTATGATGTTCACAAACCAGTTACTCTTTCTTCTGATGCTTCGAAGTTTGGTCTTGGTACAGTCATTCTTCAAGAGGGTAGACCGGTAGCCTATGCTTCCAGAACTCTGACCCAAACTGAAATGCAGTATGCGCAGATGGAGATAACTCTTGCTAACTGTGTTTGCATGTTCGAAGTTCCATGATTATATTTATGGTAAATATGTCCAAATTGAAACAGATCACCAACCTCTAGTCCCTATTTTGAGAAAGCCTATGTATTTAGCTCCTGCCAGATTGCAACGTTTGATGCTCAGATTGTAAAAGTATCATTTCAGTCTTGTCTGCACAAAAGGCAAACTTCTTTATCTTGCTGATACTTTACCCAGCTCGGCCAGAAATGCCACTGAACAGCATGTAAATGAGAAACTTGATTTTGAAGTCATGGAAGTGAGAAATTTTTCTTCCACATGTCTTGATGAGCTTAAAAGGCACACAGCCTCAGATCCAGTTCTTCAGAAGCCCATCCACAGTATCAGTCAAGGATGGCCATCAAAGCAATCTTGCTTACCAGCAGAAGTTCAACCTTATTTTCCTTACAGAGTTGAGATTTTGTTTGACAGTGGTATCATCATAAAAGGTCCAAAAGTGATTGTTCCAAAATCCTTTTAACAAGAGTATATTACTATCTTGTGTCGTGGCCACCGAAGAACTGGTTCTACCAAAAGAAGGGCAAGAGGACTAGTATTTTGGCCTTCTATATCACAGGACATTGAGAGAGTACTTTTATCTTGTTCTGTATTAAATAGTACTAAGCCACATCCAACAGAAAGAGCCACTTCAGCTAATCCCGATTCCTGAACTAACTTGGTCAACAGTAGCTACAGACATTTTCAAATGGAATGGTCAACATTACTTGGTGTTAGTAGACTGTTATTCAAATTTGTTCGAGATTGACCTTCTTCCTAATCTAGTGTCCAGTACTGTCATTACTAAGATGAAGAGTCATTTTGCAGTCCATGGTAGTTCACACAAAGCTATTTCTGACAATGGTACTTGGTTTACAAGCCAGCAGTTCAAACGATTTGCTAATGAGGAGGACTTTACTCATCTGATGAGTAGCCCTGAGTATCCGCAGTCAAGTGGTTTGGCAGAATGTGCAGTTCAAAGTGTGAAACAATTCCTAGAGAAGTTGAAACGAGACAATAGTGATGTTTTGTTGAATTTCAGAAATGTTCCTCATGATAAACATCTTGGTTCACCTGCAGAGAAACTTATGTCGAGACAAACCAGAACCACACTACCGCTTAATAGTACATTATTGGTTCCATATGCCAAGAACAACAGGTGGGCTTTCACTGAAGTCCTATTATGATAAGACCGGCAAACTGCTCCGTCCATTACGAGAAGGGGCTATGGTGAGGATGCAGATGTCCAAAGGTTTTGATCAGATTGGTGTCCTGAAGAGTGCATGTCCAGAGCCGAGATCATACATTGTGGAATCGCAGGAAGCAGAATTTAGGCATAACTGGAAAATTTTTTCCTGGTGTCTGAGCCTGTATTTCATTATCATACCTGTGAGGGAGACTCTGCATCTCAGAGTGAGTTATCCAGTGTTCCAATTCCAAAGGACGTTCCAGTAAATATCCGTGTTCCTGAGAAGAATCCTAAAACTCCTGAAGCAAGTTGTTCACCAAAGACTATTCCTGTTGCTAAACCAGTTCTGATTGCTTTGTCATTAGATCAGGTCGCATTTCTAGACTATGTTCCAGATACATGGCAACTTGTACATGAACGTTGTATTTATTTCTTATTGTCTGTACAACTGCATGTTTCTTTTCAAATGTTTTATATTGTGGGCAATTCATTAAAAAGGGAAGATGTAGATCAGTATGTATGTATACCTTTAAGAAGCTTTCTAGGGGCTTGCACAAGTATATAAATACTGAGCACATCCGAGCCTAACTGCCATTTTGTAGTAAGCTGTTGAGATGTAAGCATGTATATCTGTGTAGTATATCAGTTAATTCGTTCATTTATATGTTGGGGGGGTTGGCATAATTGGTTAAGGTGTTTACCTAAGAAACACAAGCTGCAAGGTTTGATTCTCAGGGTAACTAGCTAGGCTTAAAATGGCCTAGTACTAATCTATGCACCTTCTTTGCACTCTGTTGGTAAAAACTAATAGGATATTAACTGATATCCTCCATGCTTTGTGTCCCTGCTGGACAGTGGCATCGGGTGCTGACTTGTCAGAACAAGGGCTAAATTCTTGGCTAGGCTTGTATGGGCCTCAGAGACAATAGCCTAGTAGCTTCCTATGATGCTATAATTTGTACTGCTGCTATCCATCCTGATGTGTTTCTGTGTAATAAAGCATATGAACTACCTCGCCTGTTCGTCTTCAATAGTAAACCAAGATGAGAAACACCCCTGTTTCATCATCATCACTTTCCACTTTGAATTATAGATTTCTACTTGTGTTGTGTATAAGTGCCTTAACTATGTAGCTCTGAAATACCCCTTCAAATCATATAATCCCAATCCACTTTGTTCTATTGGAAGAATCAACTTTTCCCACTTGATTCTTGCCATCTTCCCCTCTCTGATAAAATCCTTCAGCTCTTTATTAACTGCTACCCACAACTTTTCCTGTGGTTGATGAAAATATGCCCTACCTGTGTATAAGACTAAAGGGACTAAAAGCATTTTAACTGCTTGTATCTTACTGTCCATATCCATATAACAGTGCTTCTAATTTTTCAGTTTTTGTGTTTTTAGTCTCTTCCCATGTATCATTAGTTGCCATACTGGAATCATTTTTAATCCATACTCCTAAATATTTCATTTTATCATGTCCCCATAAATATGGATGTTGCTGAACCAGTTTGTGTATGGGTGCATAATTTACCACTGTTGCCTTTGTGTTAGCTTCATTAATTTTGTATCCCTAAAAAAATTTGAAACTGTTGCAAAATGTTCCGCAACACTGTAATGTCCTTTTCTGGTTTTATCAGGTATAAAATAATATCATCTGGAAACAGAGCCAGCTATTCTTGAGTACCATACTAATTATATCCCTGAATTTCTGAGTCCCTTATTTTCTTTGGCAATGGATCTAAATGTAATGCATATAACAAAGTTGAAAGAGGACACCCCTGCCTGTTTCCTCTGCTCAAGCAGAAATGGTCAGAGAGGAATCCACCCACTTTCATTTTCGCCTCCGATCCCTCATACAGCCTACTAATCAACTTTATAATTTTATCCGAGAATGCAAATATTTCCATTGCCCTGCTTATAAAGTCTCAGTTTACCCTGTCAAATGCTGTATCTGCATCAAGACCCACCAACAACAGTGATATGTTCTTGCATCCTGCTTCCCTGTGGATCATCAATGTTCTGTTAATGTTTTCGAATGTTTGCCTCCCCTCTACAAAAAAAATTGATCCATATCTATCAATTTTGTTATCACTTTTGCCATTTTTTAGCCATTATGGACATAAACACTTTATAATCATGGTTTAGTATTGAAATGGGCCTGTATGAATCTGGATCTGATGGATCTTTACCTATTTTAGGAATTACAGCTACCACTGCTTTCTTACAGGATGTTGGAATAAAATACTGTTAAACAAAACCTTTCAGAGCTTTATCACTTTTTGCCCTCTTAGCTTCTAAACTCCTACAGGAATATGATCTATTCATGGGGACTTTCCTGTAGATTTGTTATACATCACCATTTTTATCTCATCTCTTCATATTCTAACTGCTAGTAATTGAGCCTCATCTACATCTAACCATAGTATATTTAATTCTTCCACAAAAATTTCCATTTATACCTTTTCTTGATTTCCATATTTCCCTGCTTTGTACAGGCTTGCATAGAATTTCTGAAATATTTCTATTACTTCTACAGGATCTCTTGTTATCTTTTTTGTTATAGGCTCCTTAAGCTTGGCGACATCCCTTTCTACTTTCTGTTGCCTGAGTCATTGTGCTAGAAGTTTTTGTGCACCAGACTTATTATCAAAAAATAGTTGCTTAACATCAATCTTTCTAAAGTTATGCATATTAACAAGGTAATCCCTTATTTTCTGTTTAGCATTCTGAAGGTGCTCCTGTTCTTATTATGTGTGATTCCCTCTATTTTGCAATACTTTAACATTTATCAGTCCCTCTAAATAATTCTTTTTACTTCTTGACCATATCTCGTACTACCCGTTCCTTAAATTCTTCTCATTTCAACAGATAGGTGGAAATTGCCAGTGCTTCATTTTTATTTCAGTTATTATTGGCACATGATCTGAAATAGTTATTGGGTGTATATCAATACCTTCAATTAAATGCACATGTTCCTGTGAAGTGTAAACTCAGTCTAACCTAGCTCAGATTTTGTAACTTGCAGAATAATTTGTAAATTCACTCCAAATTCCTAATACTGAATTCACATCTTCCATGCCAAATATTTTCATAAATATCTTCAAAAATATGCCCTCTTTTGTTATATTTTTCCTTCTGGGCACCCCAGACACATCTTCAAGGTTGAAAATCAAATTCCAGCCCCCATCTATAAGTAATATTCCTTGCTGAAAGCTGATTATTTCTTCCAGAATTTTCTTAAGCTCCATTATAGCAGTTTCAGATGGAATATGAATACATGCCAGTATAATCCTCCTCCTCCCTTGCCAGTAGCCCCTTAGTATTATAAATCTACCATTATTATCTTTATCTTCTTCTGTCACTATTGGAGCTCCTCTTGCAATTAATATAACTACTCCTCTTTTCCGTTGTCCCAGGTATTCCACTGACTAGCCATCCTGAAAACCTTTCTTTATCAAATTCACGTGTTCATTTCTTTCCAAGTGTGTCTCCTGTAGCATAGCTATTTGCACTCTTCATTTTTAATATAGTTCACAACTCTTTTTTTGCATTTATCTGTGAGACCATTGATATTTAAAGACATTGCAGAAAGCATCCTTATATTAAAAAGTTATTATTCCCACCTTTTATGCGTACCAGCTTTTTTATTGAATATCTAGTTCCAGCTTTTGTGTTACATGCATACACTGTTTGGCATTTTGAACTTTTATGCAGTTGTTTCTTGACATATCCATTTGAGCCTATGTCACATCTTACAAAACTTTGTTTTATTGAAAGCCTTCAGCCTTCAAACAAAAAAAAAAAAAAAACCCAAAACCTATTAACTTAATACTAATAGACAAAACTTTGTACATCTTCAAATATTGAAGTTATACCCTCCTAATAAAACAAAAGTCCCAAACTGACAGCCACACTGACAGACTTGAGTTAACCTAAAAGAAAGGTTATGCATGCTAAAACACATGGTGCAGTATGTGCATCTACTAAATGCTAATTGGTTTTGTCTAGCTTTGTAGCTCTCCCAGCTGGGAAAACCCATGAATGCTTTCAGAGAACATTATGTCCTAGCCATTTTCTCTTTTCTTTCTTTCTTTCTTGTTCCACAGCCAGTATCTCTGCACCAGACTGTAACCTGTTTCTCTTTATTAGATTCTCTGCATGGAGAAATGAAAACCAGCCAGTTTCTCTTTATCAGATTGTTTCCATGGAAACATGAAGATCAGCTACAGAATTGCTACTAAGAAAACATGTATTTGTTAGAAAAAAGCCTCATAATATTCAGTATTATTTTTCATTTACTTGCTCTGTCTTAAAATTTGGTACCAGATTAATCTAATGTCCTTAAACCAGTCATTCCCCTACGCAGAAATGAAAAAAAAGCACATTCATTTTTCTCTTGTCATGCTTTTTTAACCAGGGTTTTTCTTTTACATTACAGTGCCTACATTTCTTAAAACTGAACAAGAAGAAAGTGGGAAGGGAGAAAGAAAAGTAAAAAAAGAACAGCAGTGCTGGTTTACATTTGCTATTGCACTTAAAAATAACTAAGAAAACTTTATAGCATGCAAAGAAAACCACACGCCACAACATAGTAGTATTTAAGAAAAAAATCTTTAATTAAAACTTTTCCAAACATTAATGACTTGAATTAGGGCATATGCTGTAGAGTCTCACACAAGTCCAACAAATTCTGAAAAAGTCCAGTATTTCCAGATTTTCTTGTCATATTTCACAAATGTAATTATTGCATTGTAAGCCCACATTGTTAATGATTTTATTCCTGTTCATCTTCATCTCCCAAATCCTGCCTCTGCTTCATTTCCAGCATACTCTAGATTCTTGTATTAAACTCTTTTCCTCCCTTCCTTCTCACCAACATTTTATGTTGAAACGTTTGATAATGTTTCACAGGTATAGTCTCTCTGTGGTCTTTATTAACAGAAGAATAAAAAGCAGAATCTCCTGTTTCACAGCTTACTTTTTGTTGGACAAACTTGTATTTCCTCCTTAGCATGTACTTCATCAAAAACATTTTCTTCTTCTCTCCAGGGAAGAATACCTTGAAGACAGCTGCATACAGCAATTTGAATCTTATACCTGCATCTTGATATTCCCTAAGTAGTGGAATAAATTTGCTCCTTTTCTGCCTGGTTTACAATGAGCATTCATTCTCCACAAACACTCGGCTGTTTCCCACTTTTAGTAAGTTGTCCTTCTGCCAGAATTTTGTCAGAATCATCTCCTGATGGTAGGATTGAATCTTTATTATTAAAGGTCTGGGTTGCTTTCTCAGAGCCAGGTTTGGAGCATACACACGATGTGCTCTTTCAACTAGTACCTCCTGCTGTGGAATACCAGTCCAGTTGCTTATTTGTGCTTTCATAAAATTAATTCAGTCTCTTCCTTCCAGCTTTTCTGGTATAGCTGAAAATCTCATGTTTTCCCTACGTGCCCTGTCCTCTAATTCTATTATTTTTTTGAAACCTCTCTTCCTGAGCAGTCTCATATTCAGCCAGCATTTTCTTCATTTCAGCCTCTCAGGTTTGCAGTGTTATCATCTCATCTGAATATCTGTTTAAAGCTTCTTCCATGTTTTCCAACCTTCTGTTTGTTTTGATATACTCAGTCAGTGTTTTGTTTATTTTAACAAGGTCTGTGTGCAGTTGTCTTACATCTTCCTGTAGGTTACTGGAATTCATGTCTGTAGTTTGCATTGCTTTTTACTGAACAGCTGCACAGCTTTCCCCAGTCAGTATTTCTTCCTCAGTTTTTGTAGCTTATTTTTTCTAGGTCCTCTGTATTTCTTTTTTCCTGGCATCCAGGCAGTACACTTACTAGCCAATTATTGAAATTTACAGATGAACACAAGTCTACTGGCCTTCTCTGCTGTGTTTCTGTTTTCACACTGGGAGAGCTAGAATTAAGCTGTTACTTAATGTGCAGCCATCTTGGAAGCCCTCCTTGCTAATAAGGTCCATAATGATTCTTTACATGGCCTTGCAGATGAGGCTAGTCAAGCTTATGGGCCTATAATTCCCAGGGTTGGTATATGGTTCACCTTTGTGCAGAGGGGTTACTGTTTCAGTTCACAGGCTGTGGTTAAACAGGGATCCAAGTGGGTCTGCTATGGCATGTTTTAAGTTGTTGAAAAGGCAATCTGGGATGTTGTCTGGTCCCATTGATGCCGTGTTTTTGGCATTGGGGAGTGCAGAGATTACCTGTTCTCTTGAGATAATTGGCTGAGGAGTGGTGGCAGGTATACTTTGGGGTATGACTGGATGGGATGGGGGTGACATTTACTCCAAATCTGTCAGTTAGCAGGTTGACTATTACCTCCAGTTGAGTATATGGTGCCATCCACAAGGAGTTCAGCACATAGATGGGTAATTCCTTTTAGAATACCCAGAAGGTAAGGAAATGTTGTGGTAATACATGAGGATGTGTGGTATAGCATTAGGGATATGAAAATGATTATGAAGTATAAACTGAACTAGAGAATTTGCAGATAGATATGTTTTCATAGTAGTGAGTAACATTGGTAACAAAGAAGAAATTGGGATAAGGAAAGGAAATATAAAGTATAATGTGAAGTATGGATGAATGGATGTTAAAGTGAATATGTGGCAAAATAGAAGAAGATGTGAAAAAATGTTTTGTTAATAATAAAACAGATGGAGGTAAAGACAAATAATGAGTGGATAAAGGGATAGTTGGAGAGCAGATATATTGGGGAGGAGGCAGAGTCTTGACGTAAAAAATAAAAAATCTAGACTACATAGTCAGAAGTCATGTTTTGGCAGACTTCTAGTATGTTGTCCTGAGTGACTGTTGATTCCTGGGCTGTGTTCTAAAAGATTAACATAATATTAGCATTTAAAGTGCTTAGTAACCTTTAGACTATATGGCAGACTGCCTGCCAGATTATCAGAGTTATTGTTTCTGTGTTGATGCTCTGTCCAAGAGATATTTAGAGCCATAATAGATATGCTAGAAAAACATTAATCACACAAAGAAGGGAAGTGCTGGGCCATGTGTTGATCTCAGGTTTACATGCTGTGGCACCTGACCATTTAAGGGACTGTTCATCTGTAGACGAGGCTTCAAAAGCTTCCCTGGATCTGATCCTGAAAATGAGATTCTTGATGATTTTATTGCACAAAACTTTTGCTTGGCGGTCCAAGGTAGATGAAGTGATTTTTGAACATTCTGATACAATCATAATGTTTGACTAGAGGAACCATAACTTAAAATGATGGGTCATAATTCTAGAAGTGAATAACTGAATTGACTCAGGACAAGTAATTTGATCAAGAAGATTGGGCATACTGAAATAACCATGCCAGATGAACTGATTGACTAGAAAGCGCCATCAAAGGGAACACAGGCTGTTCATGCCTGAAACAACTTCGCCATATCTTGATTAAAGTGCAGACTTTTGCACTCAAGGAACAGATGTTGCAAGCAGTCTGGAAGCCATGGAAAGTTTGTAAGGTGGCAGAGCACCAAGTATTTATTAAGAGCAACTACTCTGCTATTACAGGACAGAGAAGAGCACAGTTCATCACATATACAAGGAAATGAAGGTAACATGAGGAGGTTGTGATTCAGACTTCTGTGCCCTGCTTTCTTGAAAATGTGTGACACTTCTGGTGCCAGAATCTTTTACAGAAGCACAGGAAGTACTGATATTTGTGAAGGAGTTAATGTTAGAGCAGATGGAGATGCAGGGAGGTTTTCTGGGGGAATCACCTACAGAAAATAAAGGTTCAGGGAAAGGTGGACTGAAGGAGAAAACATCTGTACTCAGTCTCTTTCCAGTTTTCAGATATAAAATGGTGATGGGAGTAGAGCAGCCTTTCTCTTGCCAAGACTGTGTCAATCATAAATATTTTACATGAGGGATTGTAGGTTTGCTTTTTGGGCAATCAATCTGGACTGTGTGAATAGTGAGTGCAGGTGTGCTCCCTTTTTAGACTTTCCTGGGTATGGGCTTATTTTTTCTATTAAGTGAATGTTTTGCACAATTTTATTTGTTGTTGTAAATTCATGGAACTTAAGGATAGTGATATAGTTTCAATTCCTTACTAGTGAGATCTTGGCAGTTACTTTTGAGAACTGTTTATGGAACCACCAGAATCATTTGCAAGTTGAGACCTTGAATCCCATTTTATTGCAAATAGATCTACATTGAGGATAGAGTCTTGGTACATTTAAACTAGTTTATACTACAAATTTTACTTTCTCTGTCATCATTAGTTAAGTTGTGTTGTAACTTTGAGCCTTTCTTGAGTAACTGTAGCAAGTATATACTCTCTGCCCAAAAGGGTAAATAATTGGATTAACAGTGTTATCTTTTGAGATTATTGTTCATTACACACCTGATACAATGGATGGGTGTGGTGAGATGGGAACTGACTGACTCATAGTCTAGCATCTCTGATCCATCTGGTTGTTCTTAGTATGCATCATTTGTATGCCTGACTGTTGGTTCTTGCTAAGGGTGCTTAAGCATAAGATTGTTTCCAGTTCCTTAGAAGATAGATTTTGGATAAAGTATACATTTTTTGATGTTAGAATTTTGATGTATATGGTTTTGAGACTATTGTTGGGTGTGTTTGTTTAAATATTGTGGTTTGGGAAAAAGTGAAGGGGCATGGCCCAGTCACATCTCCAGGGGAGAAGGTGTAAAACTAGGAGGGATTCACGTACATTTGGGAGAGACTGTGAGCAGTGCGTCCTCTCTGGTGGAGACCACTGCTTGTACTTCGAGGGGAGGAACAGGGCATTCTGGAGGGACTGCCCCTTTTGGAAGTGAAGAGGTGTCTTCTGCAGAAGGCCCATTGCATTTCACTCCCCAACTCTTAGCAGTGTGCCTGGAGTTAGGACCAGGGAGAAAACAAAAAAAAAATGTGAACTTAGCCTAATGGTTGTCAAAATGACGGCCTCTTCTGCTTGACTCTTGATCCTGTGAAGGGGAATGAATGGACCAGTTGGTGAGGAGGGGGCCGATGTTTGACAGAGTGTAGGGATAAAGAAAGCTGCAAAAATGTGTTATGTTTTATTTTTTCACAATATTCTCTGCTGTAAAACCTGTTTTCCAATTAATATGCCTCATAATTGGGAGGAGGGGAGGGCGTGCTTAGAATCGGTGTATTACACTGTTTCTGCTTTGATGTAAATTCCAGCTTGGTATCCTTTGGTTGCTGTCCCTCTGTACTTACAATTTGTAGACTATGAGATGTAAATTTGGAATGCATTGTTTATATGGAAAGTCGTCAGTGACTACTGTGTTAATTTACATAACTTTTATATTGGAATATTAATGGATTAACCAATCCAAGGAAAAGAAACAATGTATCGGACAGCTCTGAGTGGAAATGGACACATTGCAGAAAATGAATTTGGATGGTTGTTGAGAGGCTACAAGGATGGAGAGAGAGCCTGTACTTTTCAAAGTACTGATATGAGGGGGTGGCCATTTTGTTGGCAAGATCATATTGTTTGATTAGATAAACTGTACAACTTCCAAGGCTTTTTATTTTGGATAAATAGTGTTTTAGGTGTCAGGTTTAAGGTTATGGCTTCATTGTTGCCTTTTTCAAGAGGGTTCCACAAGCTGTATGGGTGAATAGAATATGCTTTTAATAATAGGGATGTTCAAGGGGGGATGTGGAGAATTTTATAATTCAGTCATTTGGTGGCTTAGTATATACATGCTGTGGGCTTGCTTGATGTTGTAGATGCTTTATATCTTTCCTGTAAGGATACTTTTTACTTCAGTAGATTTAATACTGTGCGTAGTACTGCAGATCAGAGATCCTGCATATGGAACTAAAGATAGAATGGGCTCATTGGTAGTTGCTGAAGAGAAAGTCACAAAGTCATATTATTGTAAGGTGAGAGCCATGTTCTCTTGGACAGAATTTTCTCATTGTTATGAAGGATGATGAGGCAATCGGAGTTTCATAATGTGTGAGTCTACTTAGCTGTAGTAGAAAATAAAATATAGTTGTTTTTTTCCCTCCCTAATAGTGTGCAGAGCCAAATGTCTTAAATTTAATCTGCTATACTCTGTGATCCTCATGATATTTACGAATACTTTGAGGATCTAGAATGAGCACTGGTGGTACTGCAAAATGTCTAGCAAAATCAAGGCCTATAAAAAGAAGATGAAGCCACAAACAACAACTGGGGATAAGAATGAAGAAGAGTAAATTTATGCACTGAAGAAAAGGATCAATGTGGTGCCGTTTCTGCTTTTTAAGCATAAGAATGCTGTAACTAAGTAGGATGTACTCGTGATGGAAGTAAGAAGAGCGGTGGTAGCATCTAAATAATTAAGTGGTACTGTTGGGCGAGCTTAGGGGCAGTTGTTTGCATCTAGCATAATGTCGGTATAAGGAGGCAAGTAGACAATGCTTTAATAGAGGAAGAAACTCCAATCTTGGAAGTATAATTTAAAGCCTTTTGCATAACTTTTATGTTATTCTCTACTTTGAATTGTGGAATTTAAAACATTTTTGTGGGGATGAGGTATGTATGGGGGTGAACCTGATATCTGTTTGTCCTAAGTCTTAAAGATTCTTTATTATGTTTATTTTCTTTGTGAGATTGTGGCAAATCATACATGTTTCAGTCAGAGTTCTATGTAGGAAGGAAGAAAGAAGGAATTGTATTGTTGATGCCTAGCCAGCTGTGTTGTAGGGGGAAAGACATCCTTTGATTTAGATAATAATGAGACTGATTGCAATAAAACCTTTCTGAAACCATACACTAAAGGGACATGATATGAACAGTGAAAAGTGGATGCGTCTCCTTTGTGGATGCATCGCTAACTTGGCCTGATTCTGTACAGCTTAACAGAGTGATAATGTGGAAGCAATTCAGGTTCTAAGATGGAATGTGAATAGACTCGGTAATCTAGTCAAAAGAGAATGGATAATGATTAAGGGAAGTGGTGCCTTAGTAACTGCATTACAGGAGGTCACATTTAAATGGGTTGGAGTATTCTAAATTGAAGACATATGGCTATGAGGTAGATGATAGCTGTAATGTTTTGAGAAGCTCTGAGAAAAGGAGTTGTTATGATGCTAGGTAGAGACCCACATTTATACTTGAAGTGGACTTAGTTACCCCCCCCCCTTGTTGTTCCAGGGTGTACGTATCACCTTGATATCAGTTTACATGCTACCTAGGACTGATGTAAGATATCTCACAAAGATTATGTCTCAGATAATGTTATTTTCAAGGGGGGGGGGGTTAAAGTTCTCAGGTGACTGGAAATTAACTAGCAGGGAAAGGAGTGTTGACTCAGACCTGAAGCAAAGAAAACTCTCAGTAGTTGAAAATTTTTCATTCATTATGACAGGATTGTAGGCTTCTAGGATACATGACACTGAGTTGAGCAATTGAAACAACTACAGGTTTGCATTCGACTCATGTAACTACTGGTTGTGGGCCAGAATTGATATGATTCAGTTGTTTGCTGAGCATGTGCATATGATAAAAGATTGTTTTAAATAGGACCATTGACTTTTTTTTTCTGATCATACCCCATTAGAACAGCATTGAATATTGTACAAGAAAAGAATGTAGTAAAGTATTATTTCCCTAATTGTATGATGTCAGATATGAAGTTTGATAAACCGGTGAAGGAAATATTAAATTCTCATCTAAGCTCATTGGCAGAAATAACAGAGGAAGGATGGGATGTGTGCAAAGGAAGGTTTAAGAAGAAGGTGTGGGATAAACTTAGGAAAAGAAGCTGGGTTATCAGGGAATTGTAGTCTAACATATTTTTTTTCACAACCAAAGAAAGGGAACAGATAAAAAAGATCAAGGTGGACTGTTAATGTTTTATTGATTAGCATTTAGTGCACCAGAAAAGCAGTAAAAGTATATAGTTTGCAAATATGAATAAAGCTGTGAAATCCTTACAGTCATACAATGAAAGAGCAATTTTTAAAACCAGGGATCAAATCAAAAGCTTGAAGGGGTTAGCCCCATAAAAGAAATACATAGGATTGTTCAAGAATCCTATGAGGCTGTATACATACCAGAGCCTTCTGCATTCAACACATCTCAGCAAGTAGATAAACACACTTGGAACCCTTAAAATAGTTAGACTAGGTGAAGATCAGGCAATTCAATTGATTGCTTCATTTACATTGGAAGAATTAAGAGAGGTCCTGAAGGCTCAAGTGTTGGAAAACATTTTGGGGTTAGATAGGACATCCGTAGATATGTGGAAACTGAGAGCCAAGCATCTTTGAACAAAATCTTAAAGGAGGGAGACACCTCCACCATCTTGACATTATACAGTAATTGCTGCAATCTCAAAAGATGATGAAGATTTAATTCTGTTGTCCTACTACAGGTCCATGTCAATATTCTGTCCAGACTACAAGCTATTATTTACTGAGAAAAATACTGACACGTTTAATTGATTTTGATTAGTGTAGATATTTTGAATGGCAGTAGACCTTTGATAACATAAGAATATTGATGATCATTCAGGGTGTGCAGCTATGCAGAAATCCTGTTAACAGTATTTAGACTTGACCTGGAAGAAAAGCATTAAATAGGGATACTTGGGATTATTTATTAAATATTTGAGGAAACATGAATTTTCCTCAGAAATTTAGAACTGCATTGTGTTATCTATGTAATGGCTCAAGAGGACAGGTCAAGATTTTGGCTAAACAGTCAGAGGAGTTTGTCACGCCTTTTGTTTGTCCTATATTTAGAACCTCAGACTATTGTGATTATGGAGCTGGCCTTGCATGGTAGTGTCTGGGAATAGGTGCAGGTGAAAAACAGCTCTGTTTTCTGATTTTATGCATCTGTCAACCACAGCAAAACACATCTGTTCTGTTCTGTTTAAATTTTTGAAAGGTTTTGTGGAGTTATTGGGACATAAAGTTAATGTTTCTAAAATGATAATCTCCTTGCATTCTAGCCAATTTCAATAATTAAAGGCTACCTATGCTTGAAACAGTGAGTAGTACTGTCATCCCAGAGAAAGATATTCTCCATTTTGGTTCTGGTCTGGGGTCCCTTCTATGTGGAGCCTGTGTATCCTCTCTGTGTTAACATGGGTTTTCTTTGTGTACTCCAGTTTCGTCTAGCATCCCAAAAAATATGCAGTAGCTGTATTAGAAAATAAATTGTCCCTATTGTGTGTGTGAGTATATATTTGTATTTTTTGTGTGATATGAAAGAAAGGCCTTGCAATCTTCTTCTGTTCCCTATTTGCCTAGTAAGCTCTGCGGATGGCAGCCGCTGTCCATGGGCTTATTATAGGAGTTAATGTGACTCGACACCATTGGAAAGATGCAGCCCTATTTTTGGAATCACTCTAGAAATAAATACTTGTAGTAGTGGATGTTTTCCTTTGAGTCTGTATTTCAAGTGTAGAAATAAATTTCTGAGTATGACATTTTTTATTTTAGAGCTAGAGCAAAGAATTCATGTATTGTAGCTGTTTTTATTAACACAAATATTGTTTTTAGGGTAGGCTTTCTTGTTGAACCTCTCAAGTGTTTACCAGATTGGGTTATAGCATTGTGGTCAGAGTTTCTGTGGAAGGGTTATAGCTCTGTGGTCAGAGATTCTGTGGAAGGGATAAACCCCAATCATAAGGTGTGTGTGTGTGTGTGTGTGTGTGTGTGTGTGTGTGTGTGTGTGTGTGTGTGTGTGTGTGTGTGTGTGTGTGTGTGTGTGTGTGTGTCACCTTTCAAATCCTGAAAGACCAAAATCCTGAATGTTATTTTCACGAGATGAAAATAATGAAAATTAAAATCCCGAACAACTAAGTTTTTCCCAGGTCAAGTAAACACTTGCCCAAAACTAGTAAAAAAAAATCACTGTAAGCGAAAGTCCACATAGTAAAACAAAACGCCCACTCTCCGTTCGTTACACTAAGTGTAAGGATTCACTTGCTGCTCCACAGTTCTTTGTAAAACACTTTTTATTTTTTAAAAATAAACCAAAGGAATGAATGTATATAAGGTTTAGCGGTTTCATCTACCTCAAAGTAGACTTCTTCAGAACACTTCCACTTGTTGAATACTTGATTTTATACATACTCCTACCCAATCCTAACAATCCACTTAATTACATCAGTAAAACAATTAAATATTTAAAGTGCTCAGTGCTCAAATTATGTTTTAGAAGAAAGGTATTGTTTTAAAGTACACTGTAATGAAAGAGCTCATAATAGAATGCGTAGTAATAGGAAGAAAATAATTTGAGCACTGAACACTTTAAATATTTAATTGTTTTACTGATGGAATTAAGTGGATTGTCAATGGTAATGAGAGTAAGAGGAAAATGAATGATGATGCGGATGTAAACCATAACAAAGATAAGACTCTTAAAGACTATAATTACGAGTTTGGGAAGAAATTAAAGACTGTAAAAAGCATTCAACTCAATAATATTTATTTAAATGTTTAGATTTGGAAATAGTACCAATGGGCCTTAAGTTTTTCAAGCAGCCCATGGGGGTGGAAATGAATGATATTAATTTAATTGAATGTACGAAAATGTTTGACAATTTTGGGTTTACTTATTATTACCCATGATATACTATATGATGAACATGAAATGCTTTACAATACACAGTATACATGGGTTGAAAACAATACTAAAAAGCAGTTTGATAGAAAATGTAGAAAAATAAAGAGGGATTTAGAACAATACAAAAATAATCAGGCTTATAGATGGGATAACAGTTTTATTTTATTTTATTTTATTTTTATTTTACATTTGTTGACCGGGATAGTCCGACTGGATGCATGTCCATTTTCAGCGGAGGCCCGGGGAGAAAAGCTCCAAGGGTAAGCAGATACAACATTACATAGTACCAGCATTACATATTACAAACGGAATATTTGCAGAGATTACATAAGTAAGCAAGTTAAACAAGTTCCACAGGTTACAGTTAATCCTGAGCACAAGTCAGGATTAAATTAAATTATTCAGTAAACTGTTAACAGATTTTTACACATTCTAGACAGAGTTAGCCAGGCTTGATACATTGACATAGCCAGTTAAGTGACAAATGTTGTTTGAGTCTAGTTTTAAATTGACCAAAGGTGGAAAGTAAGGTAATATCAGCTGGAAGAGAGTTCCAGGATCTACTTACAGAGTTTGCAAAGAGAGAATCACCGGCTGCATTATTAATTTTGCTAATCTGAATTAGTAGTTTGTTAGAGGATCGAAGTGGTCTAGGATTGTTATAGGGGGTGATAATATTTTTAAGTGCAGGAGTATTGTCTGGATTATAGAGGATTTTATAGGCCATAATCGGTTGGTTATGCTGGATTAGGCTGGGTAGTTCAAGCCACTCAAGCTGATTTAGATTGATGCAACGATGTGTCCTAAAAGGCAGCCCAGTGGCAAACCTGGCAATGTGGTTGTAGCAAATTGAGAGTTTGTTAAGGACAGTCTTGTTTAAATTCGAGAGTAGAGGGGATGCATACAGAAGGGTTGAAAGAAGGTGAGCGCGAGCTATGGCAATTTTAGCTGGAGGGGTTAGGAAGGCTTTTATTCTGTAAAGTGACCCTAGTTTTTTATTGGTGGTTTTGATAGTTTGGTTAACATGTAGGTCAAATTTTAGATTATTGTCTATGATGACACCTAATAGTTTTGTAGATGAGTCAGAGGAGATTATTGTGCCATCATTTGATTTTATGGTAAAGGTGAAAGCGGTAGACCTACGTGTTGGTGAAAATAGCATTTTAGTTTTTTAGGGATTTAGGATCAGACGATGTTCAGAAAGCCAGTTTTCTATTGTATTAAAGGTGGTCTGGGTAGCTGACCATAACTCTACTGGAGATGTGGCTGAGCAAATCAGAGTAGAGACATCAGCATATTGGATACAGCTGACTTTTGGGATGACAGTATAAAGGTTGTTAATGAAGATGGAGAACAGCAAGGGCCCTAGTTTAGAGCCTTGTGGTACTCCAAGGGTGTTAGGTAGAAGGTTAGAGAGTTTGTTCTGCCAGAGGACAGCCTGCTATCGACCATTCAGGTAGGATTGAAACTATTGGAGGGCTCCAGTATCTAGACAGAATGTTTGCAGGGTGTGGATTAAAAGTTGGTGATCAACCATATCGAATGCCTTGGAATATTTTGAAAGTGGACCAGAATGTTGTAGGTGATGGTATTGAAGAAAATAGGGAAGAGATGCATGACTATAATAGGAAGAATGGAAGGAACAACAAAAATGGG